>NC_052334.1:18653743-18776243 GCF_016432855.1 Salvelinus namaycush
CTTGTGTCTTGCTCTTTTGGGTCACTTGGTAGTGGCGGTCCTGTGGGGGGGTCGTGTCTGCTATGGTGGTATTTGGTCGATAGGCGGTACGGTGGGGGGGTCTAGTATGATCTTGTGTCTTTTCGTGTGGTACGGTTGGTGTCGTTATGGTATGGTGGATTGGTAGTGGACGGTAAGGTGGGGGGGTGTGTCGGTGGTCTCTTGGTAGTGTTGGTTGTGAGGTGGTGGGGGGGTAGTGTATGATATGGTGGTATTGGTAGTGGAGGTAAGGTGGGGGGGTGTGTTATTTGGTAGTGGTAGTGAGGTATGGGGGTGTGTATGTAGGTGTGGAGTGGAGGTAAGGTGGGGGGGGTAGTGTATGATCTGGTGTATTGGTATGGAGGTAAGGTGGGGGGGTAGTTGTATGATATGGTGGTATTGTAGTGGAGGTAAGGTGGGGGGGTAGTGTATGATATGGTGGTATTGGTAGTGGAGGTAAGGTGGGGGGGTAGTGTATGATATGGTGGTATTGGTAGTGGAGGTAAGGTGGGGGGGTAGTTATGATTGGTGGTATTTGGTAGTGGAGGTAAGGTGGGGGGGTGTGTATGATATGGTGGTATTGGTGTGGAGGTAAGGTGGGGGGTGTAGATGATATGGGGTATTGGTAGTGGAGGTAGGGGGGGTGTGTATGATATGGTGGTTGGGTATGGGTAGGTGGGGGGGTTATGATATGGTGGTATTGGTAGTGGAGGTAGGTGGGGGGGGGGGTGGTAGTGTATGATATGGTGGTATTGGTGTGGAGGTAAGGTGGGGGGGTAGTGTATGATCTGGTGGTATTGGTAGTGGAGGTAAGGTGGGGGGGGGTAGTGTATGATATGGTGGTATTGGTAGTGGAGGTAAGGTGGGGGGGTTGTATGTTAGGTGTATTGGTGATGGGGTAAGGTGGGGGGTGGTTATATGGTGTATTGGTAGTGGGGTAGGTGGGGGGGTGTGTTGTATTTGGTGGTATTGGTTGGAGGTAAGGTGGGGGGGGTAGTGTATGATGGTGGTATTGGTAGTGGAGGTAAGGTGGGGGGTATGTGTATATCTGGTGGTATTGGTGTGGAGGTGTGGGGGTGTGTATGATATGGTGGTATTTAGGTGTGTGGTAGGTGGGGGGTAGTGTTTTTGGTGGTAGTGGTGTGAGGTGGTGGGGGGGTGTGTATGGATGGGTGGTATTGGTAGTTGGGGTGGTGGGGGTAGTGTAGTATGGTGGTTTTGGTATTGTGGGGTAAGGTGGGGGGTAGTGTATGATATGGTGTATTGGTAGTGGAGGTGGTGGGGGGTAGTTGTATGGTTGGTATTGGTGTGAGGTGTGGGGGGTAGTGTTGTTGGTGTATGGTGGGGGGTAAGGTGGGGGGTTGTATGATGTGGTATTTGGTAGTGGAGGTAAGGTGGGGGTAGTGTATGATGGTGGTATTGTGTGGGTAAGGTGGGGGGTAGTGTATGATATGGTGGTATTGTAGTGGAGTAAGGTGGGGGGGTAGTGTATATATTATGGTGGTATTGTAGTGGAGGTAAGGTGGGGGGTTGTATGATATGGTGGTATTGGTAGTGGAGGTAAGGTGGGGGGGTAGTGTATGATATGGTGGTATTGGTAGTGGAGGTAAGGTGGGGGGGTAGTGTATGATTGGTGGTATTGGTAGTGGAGGTAAGGTGGGGGGGGGTATGTATGATATGTGGTATTGGTAGTGGAGGTAGGTGGGGGGTAGTGTATATTGGTGGTATTGGTAGTGGAGGTAAGGTGGGGGGGTAGTGTATGATCTGGTGGTATTGGTAGTGGAGGTAAGGTGGGGGGGGGGGGTAGTGTATGATATGGTGGTATTGGTAGTGGAGGTAGGTGGGGTGGTAGTGTATGATGTATGGTGGGTATTGGTAGTGGAGGTAAGGTGGGGGGTAGTGTATGATATGGTGGTATTGGTAGTGGAGGTAGGTGGGGGGTAGTAATGATTATGGTGGTATTGGTAGTGGGAGGTAAGGTGGGGGGTAGTGTAGATATGGTGGTATTGGTAGTGGAGGTAAGGTGGGGGGGTAGTTATATGATATGTGGTATTGGTAGTGGAGGTAGGTGGGGGGTAGTATATGATATGGTGGTTTGGTAGTGGAGGTAAGTGTGGGGGGTATGTATGATGGTGGTATTGGTAGTGGAGGTAAGGTGGGGGTAGTATTGATATGGTGGTATGGTAGTGGAGGTAAGTGGGGGGTAGTGTATGATCTGGTGGTATTGGTAGTGGAGGTAAGGTGGGGGGGTAGTGTATGATATGGTGGTATTGGTAGTGGAGGTAAGGTGGGGGGTAGTGTATGATATGGTGGTATTGGTAGTGGAGGTAAGGTGGGGGGGTAGTGTATGATATGGTGGTATTGGTAGTGGGTAAGGTGGGGGGGTAGTGTATGATATGGTGGTATTGGTAGTGGAGGTAAGGTGGGGGGGTAGTGTATGATATGGTGGTATTGGTAGTGGAGGTAAGGTGGGGGGGTAGTGTATGATATGGTGGTATTGGTAGTGGAGGTAAGGTGGGGGGTAGTGTATGATATGGTGGTATTGTATGTAGGTGTGGGAAGTGGTATGATATGGTGGTATTGGTAGTGGAGGTAGGGTGGGGGGTAGTGTATGATATGGTGGTATTGGTAGTGGAGGTAAGGTGGGGGGTAGTGTATGATATGGTGGTATTGGTAGTGGAGGTAAGGTGGGGGGTAGTGTATGATCGATCCTTTTTGCTTTAACCATATCAAAGGGAATATATGTATATCAAACAGCAGAGACCGGTGACTTAATGCTAAACACTTTGTAGATAAAGCCGTAACATCCTGATAGCTCGCATTCAGGGATGCCACAGAGGTAGTGTGTGTGTGTGTGTGTGTTTGTATGTGTGTGTGTGTCTGTATCTGTCTGTGTGTGAGTATGTGTGTGTTAGGAGGGGGGAGTGTACATAAACGGTTTTCACACTTTAGGAGTCTTAGCTGTCTTGGCTGCCGAGTGGGAAGAGGGAGGAAAAGGCTTTTGAAAATGAAAGGCAGAGCGATGCTGGTGGCAGAGATAGGATATGAAGACTTGACTCACCAGTTGTTTACTTGTAAGATGGTGAGGCCTGTGTCTTGGGCTAGCTGCTTTTTCTGTTCTTCAGAGGGGTACGGGTGCTACAAGAGAAAGACAGAGAGATAGACGAGATGGGTTTTCTTTGTACAACGAGATGAACATAAATATTCATGTAGCACATAACACAGAAAAAGAGAGAGAGCCGAGGCATGGATGTTGTATCCCCCAGTCATTAGTATGTACAGGTGCATTACATTCTGTGTGTTCTGGTATAACATGTATTGTTTAGGTGAATACTATACATTCCCATGAGCTACACCCAACCTGCCCCTCCCTATGTATAAACATTACATATAAAGCACACGTGAACACCCACATATGAACACACACACACAAACTGCACAAATCAGTGCAAACTTGTGAAGAGTTGGCCAAACAAGTTTGTCAAAACTGACGACTGTGATAACCCTTCCCCATCCCCTCCCACACACACACACACACTGACAAGACTCAAACACACACACACACTGCCTCTCTCCCCTCAATCTCCAGTGTCTTAGACTGCCTTTTGTAATACAATATAACAGAATGAGTGGGTGAAGATCTGACTATATTCATTTCTTCCTTGAATGTCTGAAGGAAAAATATGCTACTAAGATCTCTGTTTCATAGAGAGCAGTTGAAAGCAGCACCTGAGAGAAACAAAACAGGGTGCTAGGAAATGTCTCTTCTCTCTCGCCAACACTTCTACCTGCAAATGTAATTCTCCGAGTGGAGCTGCAATGATACTATCTGTGTTAGTTTCAATATAGCAAATATGAGATGATATAAATGGCAGACCTTGGGCCTGTTGTGTCTGTCTCCCTGCTCTCTCTGCTCTCGCTACAACAGTGATCGCTGGTGACAGATGTCTTTAAGGGACAGATTAGGCTATGTGTTTCATTCAGCCGCGCCGCACACATGAAACACACACACACATACATGTATGCATGGCATGCACACACACACGACACACATAGGGGTGTAAAAGCCCTTCTCCCCCTCCCTCTCCCACCCCTCCTCCCTCTGCCACCCTTCCTCCCTCCTCGCTCCTCCCTCTGCCACCCTTCCTCCCTCTCCCACCCCTCCTCCCTCTGCAACCCTTCCTCCCTCTCCACCCCTCCTCCCTCCTCCCTCTGCCACCCTTCCTCCCTCCTCCCTCTCCCACCCCTCCTCCCTCCTCCCTCTGCAACCCTTCCTCCCTCTCCCACCCCTCCTCCTCCTCCCTCTGCCACCCTTCCTCCCTCCTCCCTCTCCCACCCCTCCTCCCTCCTCTCTCCTCCCTCCTCCCTCTCCCACAATAACCTTTACTTTGTTTCTTCCACCAGACCGGTTCAGGAAATATGAAAGCATATGAAAGCAACTTCATATGAAAGCAACTTCTAGCAATGTCAGTTTGAACCTATACTTTTCAATATAACATTACTTCAAAATGTAATTGTTGCTCAATAACCATTTCCTAATTTACAGCTACAACAATATACGCAGTATAATAGAGCTTGTTCTATCCTCTCAGTAGAACAAACACTGGAACATTTCTTCAGGTAACATTGTCTGTCTCAATTTGCCCATTTTAATTAAATGAAAGAAGAAAAAACATTTGAGGAATGTGCTCAATAACAAACAGGGCTGGGATTGGACAAATGATGAACCCAGGCTGCAAGGAGGATTCATCTGATTTCTACTTGTGTATGCAGTCCCTTTTAATATGCTAAAATCATTAACAAAGAAAGATGATAATGCTTACATAGAAATACATTGTTTGATTGCCAGGTGCTGACATTACCTTGGCTGAGGCAGTCAGGCCTTTTTTTCTGTGTGTGTTTGTGAGTGTGTGTGAGTGTGTGTCCACCTTTATGAGCGTGTGTTTGTCTTTTTCCCTTTCATCTCTGCACAACAGCATGTAATAAGAGTAGGGACCTTTCCTCCACTCTCAGTTTGCCTGGCTTTTCACATTAGCAATGACCTCGGCCACACACACACACACACACACACACACACACACACACACACACACACACACACACACACACACACACACACACACACACACACACACACACACACACACACACACACTAATGGGGAGCGGAGGTGAGGAGAGCAGACAGGGCCAGATTGGAAATGGGAGTGGGTCATTTACATTGTATTAAGGTTTCCTCAGCCTCTCAGGCTCAGACCCCGTCATCAATCGCCCCACTGTCAGCCGGGTCGGGTGATAAATACAGCGGTCCGTGTCACGCCGTGGCCAGCAGAACCACATAATAAATGGTTTGAACAAACAAGAAAGATGCCTCATCAAGGAGAGTGGGGATGTTAAAGCCCCTTGCTGCAAAAAGCCCTGAGTAAGGAGATTTACTCTGACCACATAGACACAACACAAAAAAATCCTATTCCTCCACCAGACCCCCCGCCTCACACACACACACACACACACACACACACACACACACACACACACACACACACACACACACACACACACACACACACACACACACACACACACACACTGTGTCTTACAGTTTACAGCCACCCCCCTATTCATTCTTCCAGATCCCCTCCTCCTCCCTCTCTATTTCTCCGTCTCTCTTGTTCCCTACTGTTTTTATGACTGAGAGACTGTAGGCCACCCACACGTTCACGTTGTGGCAGCTTTCCTTTAAGCATGGGGGCTCTGAAAATCGCGGCCACACAAAATGGAGAGTCTAGGAGGTAATAAAGGCTGGGGTGTAGAGCAATGCTGTGTACACACAACCCAGAGAACTAGGCCATCATCGTAGGCTAGCTGTTACATGGCCATAGCAGCCATGAAATTTGAGAAAGGGTATGTAGCCTCCTGAGCAACCTCATCACGTTGTTGAGTTGATTTTATTTTTACAGGGACAGTGCACATTAATCAACGTTTCTGTAAAAGTGCCGGTTTTAGCCAGCCGGCTAATTTTCAACCGCAGTCCCTGGGCAGGTTATATACGTTAATTGCCTCCGCAAAAAATCTACGACAGTAAATCACCAATGTCAAAGAAAAAATATGAAAACCCGAGAAAGATATCCTCTGAGTGAGAGACAACTGTGTTAAGTCGAAAATAATAAATCATTCAGTGTTTTTGATTGGTGATTGGTTTTCTCTTTCCTAAGATGTCCGCCCACCGTCAGAAGTGTGTGTGTGACATGATTTCTTAATGGATGGAACACAAACCAAACCCAAAGAGATCAAAGAGGTTATTGAAAATCTCCCTCAGCTAGCTTTGAATGGAATCAATAGAGCGAGTTACAAACACCAAAACCAATATCCTGAAAATGTAAACCTCTCCATCCAGTCTATAAATAATTAGGCCTAGAAATGACATTTTATTTCCCAAGCCAGCGCGGGGCCGGCCTCCTGCAATGGAAACAGCTCTGTTAATTACGCAGAAGCACGTTAATGGCACAAGCATGCGCTATCCCACCACCATGCTCCTTTAATTTCTACTATCTCACCCACAGATACACCCCGTAGTACACACACACACACACATACAAACACACACATACAAACAATTCACACTAGTGATGGAGGTGGATCGTGTTCTGCCAGACTGAGATCTTGTGCGTGTGTGTGTGTCGGCTCTGTTGGCCAGATTACAGGGTGTGAAGCTCTCTGTGCTCTCTAATAGTGCTGAATGTAATGCCCCTGCGGTTGCTGCACATTACCAGCTGAGCTAGGCTTCCATCATCACTGTCACTCTTCCTGCAGACCCACCCATTGAAATCTACTGGATTTATTTGCTATGTATCAAGTGTATATACAGTACAGTGTTAATCCCCACAACACACTGCTCCCTATACACCCCCAGCCATTACCCTGGCCTCTCACCCACACCCCTTCACCCCCATCCCTTCACTCTGAGCCTACTGCAGACCCTAGCTGATGGATGACATCATCAGCGGCATGGCCAGTGTGATATGGTGACATGAATGATAGTGCCAGGCCACAGGGTCACGGTGTCCTGCAAACCCATTCCATGCTAATGAATCCCTCCCAACATCCCTCCCAGGAAATCACAGCCCATTGGCTGTTTACCCCTGATGCCATGGCAACACACCACCAACCATTTGTTTGTTTCTCTGCATTGTGTTGATTGGTGTGATTTTGTCCCATCCTTGTCACTATAGGCTTATTAAAACAATATATCTTCCCAATCTTTATTTCAACAATATTTAATAACAACGCCACTTAGCAAACTGACGTGATAACTGTCTAAGTGTCAAATATTTTTGACAGTATTGCTTATTGTGTTGATAGGGTTTGGTGGGACCATATTGCAATCATGTGTGTGTGGATCTTCTATACTGCTTTATGCAGCAATGTATTATTCAAATGTAGGATTTCATATATTTTCCAAATTGATTGCAATCTTATTTGTGTTTTAATCAAAGTGACAATAATAATATTCACAGTCTAAATAAAAAATAATAAAATAAAGGCATGACATTTTAATATGCATTCTGCATAGAGTTGGAGTAAGATTGCCACATTTTAAATATAAATATGCCATTATTAATATTATGACAGATATGACTTTTATGACAAATGACAATGAGATTGAATAGACGGAGGCATTTCATATACACTGAGTAAACAAAACATTAAGAACACCTATTTCCATGACATAGACTGACCAGGTGAAATTTATGATCCCTTATTGATGTCACTTGTTAAAGTGGCAATATGCAGTTTTTTTGGGCGTCCCAACTTCACATAGAAATGAGAGTTATAGATCTATCATTCTACTTGAAAGCATGTGTAACTCAATATTAGGAAGGTGTTCCTAATGTTTGGTATACTGAGTGTAGATCTGATAGATATGGCATACATATATCCAATTTGACAATTTGAAGTTACCACTCATCGTTTGATTACTATGCACCTTAGCAAGTTTATTTTGTGATGGGAATGCATTTCATCATGAAAGCCATTTCCTTGAATTGTTGGATTTAGTTCATCAGCCTGGAGTCTTACAAAGTCCAATGGACTGACAATTGACAATATAATAATTGTTACGTTGTAGCTATTTCATTATAGTCCATTTTTACCTTTAAGACTGAAAGGTCTATATTTTGTGAAACCTTGCTTGTTGTTGAAACTCAAAGACACGTCTTTGGCGGCTGTATACTTCTTTCCTCTCCTCCGCTCTTCCTGTGTCTGTGTGTCTTTGTGTGGGGGATTTTAGGTGGGTGGAGGGGGTTGGGGGGGGGGGGGGGTGGGGGTTAGTGTTTGTTTTATTTTCCTGGGGACTAAGCTTCTTCCTGACAACAGGGAGAAAACAGGCAAGAATGCCACATGACTCAATGACTCAACCTCTGTTGCTTTTAAACTGTCTGACACTATGCCAGACAAACAGACCCACACGCACACACACACACACAAACACACAAACACGGATGCACACACTCTCACACAACCATCCAGAAGGAATCCAGACCCCATCCATTCCCTGTACACATACACCATAGCCTCTGCTCTATACCAGCCATACATACCACTGTATTCCATTCTATAGATTACAGTCTGCTACAGTCTTAACTCAACTCAGCTCAACAATCGCTGGCTGGCCTCCTGCATTGGGCTCCCTGCCCCCAGCCAGTCAGCCCGTTTGCTCTATACCATCCATTTATGTTCACTGGAGATGGTGCAAGTTTCTAGAGCAGCTACTCCAGAATACCCCCACACCTGCCAAGCAAACTGTTGCCCCTGGGAAGGAGGGAGGGAGGGAGGGAGGGAAGGAGGGAGGGAGCGGGGGGGAGGGAGGGAGGGTGGGTGGGGGGCAGATGAGCAAACAGAGGGGCTGAGGCTCATGGTAATGGCCTACACCCAGCAGCCAATCAGAGGAGAGAGAGTTTTACGATGTACTGTACTGTATATCTCCTGATGATAACATCCTTCTTATCAACTACGTAAGGAACGATCCGCTGTGGGAAAGGTAGTGTGTGGTGTTACCACAGACTTGAACAGAATATGGGGAGCAGGTGGATGGAGTCGTTGGGGAGACCCTTGTATCTGAGGGGACAAATGGCTCACGTGGTTGTGTGTGTGGTTTTCCAGACTCTTGTCTCAGATGTGGCCCTCAGCCATAGAGATGGGCCTGTCTGATCAAGTGCATCAAGGAATATGATACCCCCCATCCTTTCAGAGGGGGCCTGGTCTCTCTCTATTTCTCTCTCTCTCCCCCTCTTTCCCTTTCTCCGTCTCTCCCTCCGTATCGACGGCCCCGGCGGCTATCCTCCCCACACTCAACACCAGCCAGTCTGGCCTCCTCTTCTCTCTCTTCTCTTCTCCTCTCCTCCTTTGAAATTTTCCGCTCACACTTTAAGCTGGGTCCTACAGGGCAGGAATTTGGCCTGCTTTTTCAGACCAGACTCTTTCTGCTGCTTTGTTGTTGGTAACTGGCTGCTGTGGGGCACCGGAGCTCAGATCTTGCCTGATGTCAACACTCAGGCACACTTTGTACTGCCCCATGAAAACTTCATCAATGGCTTTACATGGCAAAATTAAAATTACAGTCCATTTTCATGAAAAAGTAATGGGTTTCTATTGCGTTTAACACTAGAACCGCTAAAGCAGTCATTTGGACTGGTCATAAATACCCCCCTCCATCTTTGACTTTTCCTAAATAAGTCTATATAACACACTGTCATTGTTAGAATCTTAATATCACAAACAGAATTGGAGTTATAACCAGTTTTAGGCCGGGGTAGGCCGGGGTAGGGCGTCATTGTAAATAAGAATTTGTTCATAATTTGTTCTTAACTGACTTGCGGTTTCCTTTTTCCTTCTTCTTAACTGACTTGCCTAGTTAAATGAAGGTTAAATAAAATAAATACAAATAAAATAGGAGGGAATGTCATTATTTGATTGGTTTTCCCCCCTCTTCGCCCGACAGTAGGGCCTACTCCGCTCATTCTCCCGATAGTAGGACCTGCTCCGCTCATTCTCCTGACAGTAGGGCCTGCTCCGCTCATTCTCCTGACAGTAGGGCCTGCTCCGCTCATTCTCCTGACAGTAGGGCCTGCTCCGCTCATTCTCCTGACAGTAGGGCCTGCTCCGCTCATTCTCATGACAGTAGGGCCTGCTCCGCTCATTCTCCTGACAGTAGGGCCTGCTCCGCTCATTCTCCTGACAGTAGGGCCTGCTTCCGCTCATTCTCCTGACAGTAAGGCCTGCTCCACTAATTTTTGCCAACAGTAGGACCTGCTCCGCTCATTCTCCCGACAGTAGGGCCTGCTCCGCTCATTCTCCTGACAGTAGGGCCTGCTCCGCTTATTCTCCCGACAGCAGGGCCTGCTCCGCTCATTCTCCCGACAGTAGGGCCTGCTCCGCTCATTCTCCTGACAGTAGGGCCTGCTCCGCTCATTCTCCCGACAGTAGGGCTTGCTCCGCTCATTCTCCTGACAGTAGGGCCTGCTCCGCTCATTCTCCCGACAGTAGGGCCTGCTCCGCTCATTCTCCCGACAGTAGGGCTTGCTCCGCTCATTCTCCCGACAGTAGGGCCTGCTCCGCTCATTCTCCCGACAGTAGGGCCTGCTCCGCTCATTCTCCCGACAGTAGGGCCTGCTCCGCTCATTCTCCCGACAGTAGGGCCTGCTCCGCTCATTCTCCCGACAGTAGGGCTTGCTCCGCTCATTCTCCTGACAGTAGGGCCTGCTCCGCTCATTCTCCTGACAGTAGGGCCTGCTCCGCTCATTCTCCTGACAGTAGGGCCTGCTCCGCTCATTCTCCTGACAGTAGGGCCTGCTCCGCTCATTCTCCTGACAGTAGGGCCTGCTCCGCTCATTCTCCTGACAGTAGGACCTGCTCCGCTCATTCTCCTGACAGTAGGACCTGCTCCGCTCATTCTCCTGACAGTAGGGCCTGCTCCGCTCATTCTCCTGACAGTAGGACCTGCTCCGCTCATTCTCCTGACAGTAGGGCCTGCTCCGCTCATTCTCCTGACAGTAGGGCCTGCTCCGCTCATTCTCCTGACAGTAGGGCCTGCTCCGCTCATTCTCCTGACAGTAGGGCCTGCTCCGCTCATTCTCCTGACAGTAGGACCTGCTTCGCTCATTCTCCTGACAGTAGGGCCTGCTCCGCTCATTCTCCTGACAGTAGGGCCTGCTCCGCTCATTCTCCTGACAGTAGGGCCTGCTCCGCTCATTCTCCTGACAGTAGGGCCTGCTCCGCTCATTCTCCTGACAGTAGGGCCTGCTCCGCTCATTCTCCTGACAGTAGGGCCTGCTCCGCTCATTCTCCTGACAGTAGGGCCTGCTCCGCTCATTCTCCTGACAGTAGGGCCTGCTCCGCTCATTCTCCTGACAGTAGGACCTGCTCCGCTCATTCTCCTGACAGTAGGGCCTGCTCCGCTCATTCTCCTGACAGTAGGGCCTGCTCCGCTCATTCTCCTGACAGTAGGACCTGCTCCGCTCATTCTCCTGACAGTAGGGCCTGCTCCGCTCATTCTCCTGACAGTAGGACCTGCTCCGCTCATTCTCCTGACAGTAGGACCTGCTCCGCTCATTCTCCTGACAGTAGGACCTGCTCCGCTCATTCTCCTGACAGTAGGACCTGCTCCGCTCATTCTCCTGACAGTAGGGCCTGCTCCGCTCATTCTCCTGACAGTAGGACCTGCTCCGCTCATTCTCCTGACAGTAGGACCTGCTCCGCTCATTCTCCTGACAGTAGGACCTGCTCCGCTCATTCTCCTGACAGTAGGACCTGCTCCGCTCATTCTCCTGACAGTAGGACCTGCTCCGCTCATTCTCCTGACAGTAGGACCTGCTCCGCTCATTCTCCTGACAGTAGGCCCTGCTCCGCTCATTCTCCCGACATTGGAAGGTGCCATGCCCAGTTCATAATGACCTTGATGAATGCCTCGAAACTGAACCTAAACTATACTGAAACTAATTTCACACATACAGTATAACAACAGATTAAATAAATTAAGTAAAGTATGATGGGGAGAATGGGTGAGTTGATGAGTGAGGAGAAGTGTAATAATGTAATCAATTGTGAATGAAGAACAGGGTGGGCCATTCTATTTTATTGGTCTATTCTAAGTATCATCTCAAAACAGTGTACCCTATATCAGTCCACTGAATCCATGCTTGGTTATTAGTCTACTCTAGGCCTACTTGGAGTACACAGTGAGATTTGTCTTCTGATTCTGAGCCTCAGCCTAAACCTACACCTCCGAGGCCTAAGCCCAAAAAAGGCAGAACGTTGCACACTGAGCAGGTGCCCGCGACACCACCAAATGAAACTGTGAGACAGGGGAGAGAAAGGGATGGCACTGTTTGGATCGAACAAGCTGGAGAGAATGTCATCACTGAGAGAGCAGGCCCTACATCTCAAGCAAAAAACAACATGAGCAACGCACTCAACTGCTTTTGTTGTTTACATGTATGTGACATGGACATGCTACAGCACATCAGGGACTGTACTGTGGCTGAGGCGCACACGGAGCAAGGAGACACTGCCTGGGATCTGTCTGTTGATGAGCTGCAAGCGTTAATATCAATCCTGTATGTCCGTGGAGCATTCGGTGGAAGGAGCGTATATATGGCATATGCTTCTGGTCAGACATGTATGGGATACCTTTCTTTGGAGAAACCATGTCACGGGATTGCTTCAGAGAGATCATGTGTTACTTCCATTTTGATGACAAAGAAATGAGAAGGTGACGACTGGAAACAGACAGATTCGCCATGGTATCCGACATTTGGAACAAGTTCGTACAGAACAGCATTGCATGTTACAAACCAGGAGAGAACATCACTGTTGCTTGTTGCACTTTGCACAATACATTGTGAGTAAACCCGACAAGTTTGGAATTAAGTATTGACATCGACACCAAGTATATGCTGAACGGCTTTCCATATCTGGGAAAAGATCCACATGGGGCAGCAGGTGAGCGAGTGTCAGAATGTGGCGATGAGGCTTGTGGAACCTCAGGTTGGCACGGGGAGAACTGGCAGCATGGAACATTTCTTCACTTCACTGACATTAGTAAACAAGTTGCTTGCAAATAGAACAAGCATAGTCAGTACCATTAACAAAGCGAGACGGCAGCTCCCACCTTCTGCGCAAAATAAAGCACCTGCACAGCTGAAGAATGATAAGACAATGCAAGGCAAGAAAGAACATTTCTAACATGAGCAGCATGCATCCGACAGTTGCCATCGACAGGGACACAATAAAGAGAAAACCGGATACTATTACGCTCTACAATATTACATAATACGCATTGCCATATATAGATAAACTTATGCAATGCATTATGCTCTTATGTATCAAACATGTTGTTTTTCCTATGGGAAAATAATCCTAATGTTTTTTTACTCTACTCTGTTCAATAGGTTGGTGTGGACGTTTTGGATCAGATGACACGGCTTTGAAAGGAGGCACCTGCCGCGGGCCTGTTGCTGTGTTCTACAACATGCTTGACTTGGATGCTATCCATGCACACGTGTTGTTCAACACCATGCCCAGAAGAGACTTCATCAGGAGTCTGGCATACGGGCTATTATGTGAGAGACATATGAGGGCCAAGGCAGCAACAGAGATTCCACACAAGCCTTTGCGCGAGCCAGAGGAGACATGGCCAGATGCACAAAGCACAGAACCCAAGTCACCTGTGTCACCTGCAAGCGACTTGTTTCTGGGAAGTGTGTCAAGCAAGTGAAAGTGGCAAAGATTTGTGTTGATTGTTAAGACAAGGGACAACCACTAACTGAATTCCAACTGATGTCATTGCGTGAAAACGCACACCATGTAAGCACGAGCTGACAATAATATTTGTTTTATTCATTATAATGCCATTATTGCTTTTGTGATAATTATCAAGCACACTGGCACATATAATGATGTTTAGGCTACTGTTTTCATCATTTCATTTTGCTGTCTGTGCTTCTTTGTGGTTGGGGAATTTTATAAAACCAACCAACCAAATTGAACACAACCAAATTATTATTTTAGCGAAAGCTTATATGAAATGTATTAATTACACTGTTAGAATGTTGCAGTCAGATTGACTGCTCGTTAGCTTGAAGGGGGTCCCTCGAGGCCCAGCAGTTCTAGTGTTATTTGCAGGATTTTTTAAAGACTGTAGCAGTGTATCAGTACAGAAAGGGCGGCCATCTTTGGTTCTGCACAGCTTGCAGCTGTGGGTGTGAGGTCATTCATCTATACTCTGTAAGTGACTTTTAGGGTCTATAAGCTAGTCATTAGGGGGCTGGTACAGTCACCCAGGGCCAATTAAAAGGGAAAGGGCCCATCTCCCTGGCCTATCATTCAGGAACCCCCATATCCACACCATTTGCCACTATTGCCAGTCATAAAGTGATTGGGAGCCTCTGCTAGCACGCTAAAAGGCCCAGTTCACTGCTAGCGGGATAAACACCAACACCACTTTAATGACCTGAGCACACATTGTAAAGCAGGGAATCTGTGAGCAGGCTTACAGGCTAGCAGGCTAACAAACTGACCTCAGGCTGCAACTTCCAATGTCTAGGAGGAGCCTGAAAGTTCTCATGTTAACTTAATGGTGTCCAGATCCACCTGGCTATTGTACACAAATGGGATGAAAGAGAATCTGTTCTAGCCCCAGGCAAGGATAAAGGAAGGGAAAAATTGCCCTATAGAAAGACTTAGTCCTTCATGTTGTAGGAGACAGGCTTCACTCTTCATGTGTTGCTACAAAAGCACACAACCCATCTAATGTGTATTTTTCTCCAGGAGATTGAAAAGTCTCACAGTATCAGTAAAGCTGGGACTCATAAGTCCCAAACCAACCCTAGACCTCACATGTCCCATATAGTACACCATTAGGCATCTAACTACCTCTGAACAACCCTGTGACATTATCTAACTCCCCCATCGTCCCTCTCCCCAGGGCCTGAACTTCTCTGCTCCATACTTTAATATATTTAGTCTGCGTGAAACAGGACAAGGTTATTACACGCTGAGTGTCCCAGGAATCTCAGTGCCCCTCCAAGGGGCTTCTGGGTAAGTCGAGAGCAATAGGGTCAGACGACTGGAAACCAGCGCCGGCAGTACTTCACCTCCTAGCCTCTCCAGTCTGTTGTGAATGAGTCTTAGTATCAACATAAAGAGTTCCCCTAACTTTTCCCCTCTCTATTGTGTCCTCTAAACATTGTTTAATTTCCCCAAGAAGGAATAAAGTGGGATTTGATCAAGGAGCAGTGGCACAGGTTAATTTGTGGGGGGAGAGAAGGAGCGGTTTGTTCCCCTATGCTAGACGAGGTCCTGAAAGTGGCACTTGATGGACTCTCCCTCCACTTGAGTATTAAGTTAATGACCGTAAGTATTCAGATACACAACAAGGACATCTCCATTCTTTTTCTCAGAAAGACACTCCAAGATGGCCTCAGAAAAGGCCATTAGGTTCTGTTGTAACAGTCTGCCCCATGCCCCGGCAACAGCAGTAAACACTTAGTGGAGGCTAACAAAAACCCACAGGGCAGGTATGTAATGTCAAGCCTATTTGGAGATGTTATAGCACATTTGTAATGTCAATTTATTTGGTTTTCGGGTCAAAAATCTAAGCAGGATAACATTTGTCCATTACAGGGGATGAGGGGGGGTAAGGAGCTGCATTCAGAAACAGCTGCAGGGGACATTTCCTGTTTGTTAACGACTCTAAATGTGTTCAATTCAACCATGTCAAATCCTTGTTTATCTGAATGGACTGAACACTGCTGGGGTAAGGAGTAACAGGGACTCCGTTCTGTTACTGAAGGAAGCTCTTAACATTGTGACAGACAGACACTCAGGCTTAGGCCCATGCCGTGGAAGTGGGGGTGACGCGCTGAGAGTAAACCACAAGTTTATTCATGTCAAATCGCAGGCACTTTGAGAGACTCAGGTGGAACAAAGACAGCCAAGCCGCGATCAGTCACCACCCCATCATACCTGTTGTGTCTGTTGCAGGATACCATTTATGCCTTTCACAAACGCATGCCCTTTTAAACAGGACGGTTGCATGTCTCAATGAAGATATCTCTCTATCAGTCATCCGTGTGTGTGTGTGTTTGTGTGTATAACTATGTGGCTGTTCACTGAGACATGCCCAAAGATCTTCACTTACTTAATGTTCTACGAGATGGCAGAGGAGTTATAATGCCTGTATAATGAGCTGAGGAGAGAAGAGAGGAATGGAGAAGAGAGGTGTGGTAGCTTTTAGAGTTCTAGGCTAGCTAATTGTGGCTATACTTTTAAGCGCATTCTATCATCCTCCCTCCCTCCCTCCACCCCCCTATCCCTCTCTCTTTTTCTCTGTCTCTCTCCCTGTAGTGCTTTCTGGTCTGATCCTGCCCTGGGGCCGTACTGACCTTTGACCAAGCTGGCCAAAGCTGGCTACAGGCCCCTCATTTGTTACAGGCTTTATCCACTGAAAAAGCAGGCAGGAAGCTGGCAGCCACCCAGCAACCCCATTGGAAGATGACCATCAGCTACGGAGTGCTTATCGCTTATTAGACCAGGGTGAGGAGTGTGTGTGTGTGTGTGTGTGTGTGTGTGTGTGTGTGTGTGTGTGTGTGTGTGTGTGTGTGTGTGTGTGTGTGTGTGTGTGTGTGTGTGTTTTTGTGTGTGTGTGTGTGTGTGTGTGTGTGTGTGTGTGTGTGTGTGTGTGTGTGTGTGTGTGTGTGTGTGTGTGTGTGTGTGTGTGTGTCCGTGCATGCGGGGAGGGGCAGGGGGAGCCCAATCCAAAACGCTCGTAGCTTGACCTTTTTCTGCTATACATGCCGGCAGTTTTGTTAACTAATGAAACGCAAATAAGAAAAAGCCTGGAAGCCACAAAAACATCCCCGTCCCTGGGCAAACCCGTTCAGCTACGCATGTTAGTGACAATCATGCAGGCATCCAGGCGCAGGACTCAGGGGTCCTCGCTGGGTATTTCTGTTCTGACCTCTCCTCTCCTCTCTTTCCCTCTCTTCCTCTTCTCCTATCCTCAGCCCAGTCATCCTAGCGCCCGGCGGAGCTCACTAAAACATTGGATGATAAAACACTCCACTTTCCTCTCAGCACTCCATAAAAGCTGGGTAATTCATACTTCATTTAAATACCTTTCCATTAATAAAGCTGATGAACTTTTACTCCTTAAATCTAATGGTCCATTTTGCCTGACTGCTGCCGCTCGCTTCTCTCCTCTCTCTGTTTTTTCTCTCTCTCTCTGCCATTGAGAAGCCTATGCTAATTCACACACAGTCACTCAGTGTATGACTATCTAGTCAGTCTAATACAGTGATTGAAGGAAGCGGTAAAGAAGGGGATTTGGAGGCATTTGCCTGACCTCTGCCACAGACAAGCAGTGACACGTACACTATTCTGTGGGACTGCTAGGAGATTTGGCGGTCTCTCTCTCTTTCTCACACACACACACACACACACACACACACACACACACACACACACACACACACACACACACACACACACACACACACACACACACACACACACACACACACACACACACACACACACCCCAAAGTGCAGGGGAGGGTCATTAACCTCTGGGGCTAGAGCTCTCTGGCTCGGAGGCTGTTGACAAGCATCTGTGTTCTTTTCAACAACTCGTTGAGCCACCCCCTCTCCCTCCCCTCACCCCCACTCCTCTCCCCCTTCCTCATCCCTTCCCTTCTCAGGACTGTAACACAACCATTCGCTGAGGTAATCCAAGCCCCTCCCTCTCTCTCTCTTTCACATGCCTCACTCACAGAGAGAGAGAAAGGAAGACAGAGAGGCCGACTGGAGGTGTAAGACAGCTGTTGTTTTTTCTCTTGCCCGCCCTCCTCTCGCTCTCTCCTGACCTCTACATTTGCCACCACTCGACTGCCTGTACTATGAATAATGAGTCAATTTTGAGAGAGAGAGAGAGAGAGAGAGAGAGAGAGAGAGAGAGAGAGAGAGAGAGAGAGAGAGAGAGAGAGAGAGAGAGAGGTGGTGGTGCTACCTGACCACCACACCAAACCTGGACCTCCAATAAAGGAACTTCACTCTCTCCACCTAGCTAACTGGTGTTTTACATTTCAAACTTTCTCTTGTCTACTCCACCCATCCCCATCCCCCACTCCCCTCATCCCAACCCCTCAGGTGGCAGGATCAGGGGCATGACTAGCTGACCTGTCTGGTGATTGATGGTAATGTCTCAGGAAGTCATTTCCCCCCACAGCGCCCTGCCCGCCGCCTTGCTGCCTTTCACCAGGCAGGCTGAACCACTACAAAGGCGACCCAGCCAGCCAGCCCATCACAGACACAGACACACAGGCCTACTTTCAAATCTCTGCCTGCTCAGGTCCGGCTGGACCCCCACCAAAAGCCCCCTTAAGGCCCCCCCAAGTCCCCCAGGTCAAACACTTGTGGAGGACAATGGCTCCAGTAAATACCAGGACCCACAGTGGAATGGGTGTGGCTAAGGTGGGGTCGGCGACCATCCATAACACAGCTCATCCACAAGGGATGACAGAGTTGGATGGAAAAGAGTGGGAGAAGTCCTCAGCCTCCCGGCCTTTTATTTTGTTAACATCAACAGTGGACATCTTGAAGCGGACCAGGCCAGTGATGGCCCCTAACTCCAGGTGCTGAGGATGGTTCCCCTGCAACTCCATTACTGTCAGTGGTTACCAGGTCCATTACGGCAATTAGGAGCCTGCTTCTAACACGAGGAATGCCTCAGCCGGAGCTGCAATTGCTAACATCTGCTAATATCAGCCTCCTTCCATGTGTCGATACGGTTGTCGTTGCTTAAACACACATCTTTTCACAGTCACCGCCGTTTTCTTCTTCTTTCTCCACAGAACACTCCACTTTTATTTACTTAGTTCCACTCAAACTGTGCCTTAAAGAGATCCCACTCAGTAACTTTAAATGATCAGTGAAAAGAGAGAGCTTGCCTTCCACTGCTTTTCCAAAGGCTTTGTTACTTTTTAATATTTGAGCAGGACGAGAGAGGGGAGGGAAAATGGCGTGGAGATAATCAATGGAAGAAGGACCACTAGCCTAGTAATCTCCCCCAAAGGATTGTGGGTTAATACACACTCTTGCATAGGCCAACAGGGCTGTGTTGCGAGCACATCTGTCTGTCTGGATGGGCTACTTAATGAAACAAGGCAGCCTCTGGGTGCAGAGACGAATGGCTTTTCCTCAATGAAAAAGAATGATTCTATCAGTGGCTGAATCCCAGACTAAGACACAGGTCCAGATGACAGGGCTCTATACATTCAATACAGTGGAGACCCCAGCCTGTGTCCCTGAGAGACAGGCTTTAACAAAGAGGGTGCCAGGTAGGAGAGAGGACATGGTCACCAGAGCAGCTCCCCACGGTGATCATATCAGGGATCCCCTAATGCGAACAGGAGTTTGAATGATCTGGGAAAGAGAGTGAGAGAGAGAAAAAGAGTAGAGTGGTGAGATAACGAGAGAGGGAGAGAGGGGCTAAGCCACCTGGGCTGATGAGTGGGGGCTTGATGTGTGTGTGTATGTATGTGCTTGTGTGTGTGCATGTGTGCGCATGTTGTGGCTACCACTGTGTGTGGTCAGGGACTCCTGGTCAGGGACTGGTCAGGGACTCCCCTGGTCAGGGACTCCTGTAACAGGAGCTCACCTCCAGTTCTCCTGTCTCTCCTCTCAGTGTGCTGAACAGGCACCTGAAGACAGGATTAGCCATTGTGACCCAGCCCCAAAGGTAACAGAGATGCACCTCCGGGGACGGGCCTGAAACACACACTCCCACGTGCTGCAGGCAGAAACCAGCCGGCCGAGGAGAGGTGGCGAGAGATAGAGAGGAAGGATAGACAGGAAGACAGGATGACGGAGGGGAAGGAAGGAGGAGGGGGGAGGGGAGGATAGAGATAGAGGTAGGGGGGCTGGAAATACAAACAGAACAAGACACACTAAACAAGGCAAAGATAGGAGGTATAGTGTAGTATCAGTCTGGGCTAAGATGTTGTTGTTGGGGTTTTTGTCACAGCGGGGAAATACAAAAGCAATGTATAAGAGGATTTTGGGTCCTGAGCTGCAGTAGCGCCCTGGGGTGGCTGAGATTCTGCCTGTGTGGAAATTGACGCCTGTCACTGTGTCTATGATTCACCCCTGTTCGTGTGTGTGTGTGTGTTTGTGTGTGTTTGAATGTGTGTGCTCTGCTGTGACGAATGAGCAGCGCTACATTTTCTCCTGATTATGCGGGTTGCTGGTCCTCTAAACCTCTTTGAACTTGTAATTGCCGCTGGTTTCAATAATGAACATTAAGGAGGGATTCAGAAAGTGTGGATAATTACAGGTTTTCCCCCTTCTTACGTCTTCACGCTGGATGAAGAAGAGGAGGTAAAGGAGGAGGAGGCGGAGGAGGTAGAGGAGGAGAAGAAACAGGGAGAGAGGAGGAGGTGCAGGGTTGCAAGGCATACGGTGGCACGCCAGGCTCTCTTTATCTAAATAATTGTACAAGCTCGGTTTATGAGCTTTAGCGAGAGGCTTTTTGTGTGTGAGTCGCACCAGCCCTGGGGATATAGGTGACTAGCTCTCTCTCCCCCACGATCAATATTCACACAGATTCACATCTGGAGCCAAGGCCTGCTCTACTTAGATTTGGATTTATTTATTTATTTTTCTTTGATTCCTTTTCTTCCCTTCCTTCTTTCTTCTATCCCCTTCCCCTTCTTTCTTCTATCCCCTTCCCCTTCTTTCTTGGGCAGCTGGGCTATTTTTTGATACGGCGGGTGGCGGGGCTTCGTATCGTATGCGCTCATCTGTGTAGCCTCTGATCTTAGTAGATGTGGCCGCCAACAAGCCAGACTCTGAACTAGGCCTGCTCAATGGATAACAGATACATACCTACACCTACACACACGCTCAGATTCACATGGCCTTACAGTTCTATGGATGGACCAATGCATTGTGTGTAAAGGGGTGACATATGGGGAATGGCTATAAAATTCAGTCAAAAAAGTGTCAGGGGGAGAAAACCACAACAAATTGACCCACTCTCTCAGTTTCCCTCCTTCACATGACAATGATAGTAAAAAGCTTAAGGCGCACCTTAATTTTGGGAAAAAAATTATTCATCACAAAACCATTTGATATTGCCAACTACTTTAATGTTTTTTTAATTCGCAAGATTAGCAAATTTAGGCATGACATGCCTGCAACAAACGTTGACACTACATCCAAGTCCATCTGACAAGTATTGTAATTATAAATTCCGTAAAGTGAGTGTGGAAGAGGTGAAAAATGTGTGTTGTCTATCAACAATGACAAGCCGCCAGGGTCTGAGAACTTGGATGGAAAATTACTGGGGATAATAGCGGACAATATTGCCACTTCTATTTGCCATATTTTTATTTAAGCCTACTAGAAAGTGTGTGCCACCCAGGCCTGGAGGGAAGCAAAAGTCATTCCGTTACCCAAGAATAGTAAAGCCCCCTTTACTGGCTCAAATAGCTGACCAATCAGCCTGTTACCAACCCTTAGTAAACTTTTGGAAAAAATTGTGTTTGACCAGATACAATGCTATTTTACAGTAAACAAATTGACAATAAACTTACAGCTTGCTTATAGGGAAGGACATTCAACAAGCACTTTAAAAAATTACTGATAATTGGCTGAGAGAAATTGACGAGGGGTCTGTTTGTGGGGTCTGTATTTTTAGACTTCAGTGCGGCATTTGACATTATCGATCATAGTCTGCTGCTGGAAAATGTGGATAAAGAAATACCTGTCTAACAGAACACAGAGGGTGTTCTTTAACGGAAGCCTCTCCAACATAATCCAGGTAGAATCAGGAATTCCCCAGGGCAGCTGTCTAGGCCCCTTACTTTTTTCAATCTTTACTAATGACATGCCACTGGCTTTGTGTCTATGTATGCAGATGACTCAACACTATACATGTCAGCTACTACAGCGACTGAAATGACTGCAACACTTAACAAAGAGCTGCAGTTAGTTCAGAGTGGGTGGCAAGAAATAAGTTAGTCCTAAATATTTCTAAAACTAGAAGCATTGTATTTGGGACAAATCATTCACTAAACCCTAAACCTCAACTAAATCTTATAATAAATCATGTGGAAATTTAACAAGTTGAGGTGACTAAACTGCTTGGCGTAACCCTGGATTCTAAACTGTCATGGTCAAAACATATTGATACCACAGTAGCTAAGATGGGTAGAAGTCTGTCTTTAATAAAGCGCTGCTCTACCTTCTTAACAATGCTATCAACAAGGCAGGTTCTACAGGCCCTAGTTTTGTCGCATCTCGACTACTGTTCAGTCGTGTGGTCAGGTGCCACAAAAAGTGATTCAGAACAGGGCAGCATGGCTGGCACTTGGATGTACATAGAGAGATAATATTAATACAAGCCAATCTCTCCTGGGTCAAAGTGGAGGAGAGATTGACTTCATCACTACTTGTATTTTTGAGAGGTATTGACATGTTGAGTGCACCGAGTTGTCTTTTTGAACTACTGGCGCACAGCTCAGACACCCATGTATACCCCAAAACACATGCCACCAGAGGTCTCTTCACAGTCCCCAAGTGCAGAACAGACTATGGGAGGTGCACAGTACTACATAAAGCCATGACTACATGGAACTCTATTCAACATCAAATAACTGATGCAAGCAGTAAAATTAGACAAAAAACCCCAGATAAAAATACACTTTATGGAACAGCGGGGACTGTGAAGCAACACAAACATAGGCACAGACACATGCATACACACAAACGTACACACGGATTTTGTACTGAAGATATGTGGTAGTGTTGGAGTAGCGGCCTGAGGGTACACAGTGTGTTGTGAAATATTTGAATGTACTGTAATGTTTTTAAAATTGTATAAACTGCCTTAATTTTGCTGGACCCCAGGAATGGGGATCCATAATAAATACAAATACATAGACTGTATGAAACTGTACTTCCTGGTGTCAAAAGTGAGCCAGCTGTATTATTGAATGGAAAAAATGAAGATGGGAAGAGCGCAAGGGGAGTTGAGGTGAGAACAAGAGGCTTGGCTCCTAGTTATAAGGAACCCACTGTGAAGGAATCCCCTGTCTGGAATAAGCACAGAGCAAAAGAAAAGCAACAGAGGGGGGGGGAATAGGTAGAGAGGAAAATCACACAACAAAATGTAATACTGGAAAAAGTACCCAATTGTAAAAGTGAAAGTCACCCAGTAAAATAATCCTTGAGAAAAAGTATAAAAGTATTTAAGTAAAATATACTAAAGTATCAAAAGTAAAAGTACAAATAATTTCAAATTCCTTATAATAAGCAAACCAGCCATATTATTGTTTAATTAATTTTACTGAAAGCCAGGGGCACACTCCAACTCTCAGACATAATTTACAAACGAAGCATGTGTGTTTAGTGAGTCCGCCAGATCAGATGCAGTAGGAAGACCAGGGATGTTGTCTGTTTAGGGAGTCTGCCAGATCAGATGCAGTAGGGAAGACCAGGGATGTTGTCTGTTTAGGGAGTCTGCCAGATCAGATGCAGTAGGGAAGACCAGGGATGTTGTCTGTTTAGTGAGTCTGCCAGATCAGATGCAGTAGGGCAGACCAGGGATGTTGTCTGTTTAGTGAGTCCGCCAAATCAGATGCAGTAGGAAGACCAGGGATGTTCTCTTGATAAGAGTGTGAATTGGACCCTTTATCTGTCCTGCTAAGCATCCAAAATGTAACAACTACTTTTGGGTGTCAGGGAAAATGTATGGAGTAAAAAGTTAATAATTGTCTTTAGGAAGGTAGTGAAGTGAAAGTAAAAGTTGTCAGACATATAAATAGTAAAGTAAGGTACAGATACCACAAAAAACTACTTAAGCACTACTTTAAATATTTTTACTTAAGTACTTTACACCACTGACAAAATGCCAGGAGTGGGATTCGGTCCCAAACCAAACAGAGAAACAGCATCGGGTCTGTTTTTGATTTGTGCCCGATTCCCCCATCCTTCAACCTCCCCGCTCAACCTCCCCCTCCTCACCCCTCCCCTCTCAACCTTCCCCATCCTCCTCCTCCTCCTCCCTCAACCTCCTCCCTCCTTACCCTTTAGCCTGGTTTCCTACTTCCATGTCCGTGCTGCTCCTTTCTCCCTGCATTCCCCTTCTCCTGGTGTTAGATGAATATCAAAGGGGGGTTCTGGGCTGGGCCTGCAGCTCAGAAGCAGCTAAACTACAGTATCTCATTTAGCTGGTCACCACTAACCCAACACACCACAGACCGCTGATTCAACTGACTGATAGCCTGCAGGGGGCTTTTCCTATTTTCCCACAAACCCCCTCTGGCCTGAGCATGAGGTGTGGAACAGAGGAGGGGGTGATAGGGGAGAGGGAAGACAGGGTGAGGTTGGGAGAAGGAGCGGTCTGGGAAAATTACTCTCTGAGAAGATTTAAAAGCCTCAAACACATTCTTCTAACACAATCTGCAATGAAGTACATAAAACCAGGACAAGGAAAAGCTCAGAGAATCTGGGCCTCTCTATCTGTACCAGTGCCTGTCTTGGTTTTGAGTTCTCTCACAATGGGGCACCATGTGTATACTGTATCGCAGATTGCCCTCCCTCCTCCTCCCCAGTCCATTACATCATACACTTTTGTGTCCCAAAGAGTCAGCTAGGCCTGGCCTTAGCCAATGGATCAATGTGATGACTGCAGCAGTGCGTTAGGGCATTGTGAGGGAGGGAGGGTTGAGGGGGTAGCTGAGGCCTGTTTTCGCTGAAGCGTGAGGTCTTAGAAAAGAGGAGTCTCCAGCTATGGAGCAGTAGTTTATGAATCCTCACTCCACAGGCTCTCCTCTGTTTGTCTTCTGTTCAGGTCAGGGCATGTGCAGTCACCTCGACAGGGGGCCAACAGGGGCTGACTATGGGCCCCTGGTCATGCACAGAGAGGTCCTTGGCACTATAAACACCCATCTGAATGAACTTCAGATATCCAATGGCTTCTCTTTAAGAGCTGCATCTTCATTAAAGATGCACTGGACTAGCTTTAGATCCCGAGTGGGGCGCTGCATCTCAATGCTAGAGGTGTCACTACAGACCCTGGTTCCATTCCAGGCTGTATCACAACCAGCTGTGATTGGGAGTCCCATAGCGCGGCGCACTATTGGCCCAGCGTCGTCCAGGTTAGGGTTTTGCCGGGGTAGGCCGTCATTGTTAATAAGAATTTGTTCTTAACTAACTTGCCTAGTTAAATAAAGGTTAAATAAAATAAACAAATGATGTTACAAATTGCGGAATTTATGCAACAATTCAAACTTCTCAAATATGATTTTCTTTAAGTCCGGTGGCTGCAAAAATCAACAGTAGCATACATACATGGGCCCCTTCAGTATTCACTTGTTGTCCTTTTATTGTTGTTTTGGGGTGTTATTTTTCTGTTGGCAGGCGCTGCAGAGTTTCAGATGGCTTAATCACCTCCAAACAGTGTGAACAACGTGTTGTAAACATCTCCTTAGCGAAAGGACTAATTTCTGCTACTTCATTAAACAAGGAGCATTAATACGTGAATAGCAGGCCTGTGCATTAACAATAGGGAGGGAGGGGGGGAAGGGGGAGAGGGAGAAGCAATGACAGGCTGTCCTCACAACTGCCTGTTAATACCAGGTAGGGTAAACTCAAATAAACAGCATACAACACTGTTAATCAAGAAAGCAAATGAGGAACTATGTGAGACACCGACACACACACGCACAGCAGGTGTTTAACAACTGCAACAGTGCTGTGCTGTATTCTGTGTTCTCCATGGCTGTGAGCCTGGATTGTCAATCTGTGAAGTGGAACTATGACAGATCTGGATTAAGGTGGCCAAGTGAAAAGGTCTGATGTCAGGGTGGGAAACAATTCCCGGCTGTTATTCCCTAAACCTGTGGAGCAGCCAGCTAGCCACTACAGGGCTGTGTGTATCGTAAAAAAGCCTCTGTCAATTACGACACACAAACACCACTGGCAATTAATGTAAAAAGACTCCAACATGAAACAACCAAAGGTTGATGTGGCTTGTCATGTAATTATACAGCCTAACAGAAGGGGAGTCACTGGATACCGCCTTCTAAACTTTCTGGGAATTTTTTTCTCTCTCCTCTTGTGAAAATATTTCTTGTTCTTGTAAATTA
Organism: Salvelinus namaycush; assembly: GCF_016432855.1. Classification (NCBI taxonomy): domain Eukaryota; kingdom Metazoa; phylum Chordata; class Actinopteri; order Salmoniformes; family Salmonidae; genus Salvelinus; species Salvelinus namaycush. Next base: position 18,679,968 of record NC_052334.1, read on the forward strand.
CTATATTCTGCAAGTCAACAAGCATTTCCTATAATTGAAATGAAAACACTTATTGGGGTCTAGTTGTTGGTTGTCATGGGTTTGTCTTCTGGTGGAAGGTTTAGTTCTGTGTCTTTATCGATGGGGACTGACTGGCCGTGCGGTGGCTGCCCATCTTCACAGGCCCATGTTTGAACAAGGCGAGTGATGAACAGATGGTTTGTGTCCTCGTTCCAGGGTGGCTGACCTGATCAGCGTTAGTTACAGGAACACACTATGGAACAAAAGTTCCTACCTCAGCAAACCTGAAACTTAATTTCACTCATTATCCTTTACTTCAGTGATTTCCAAAACACTGCCATTCTCCTCTCGCTTCACTTTTGTTTTGTAAACTTCAGGCAGAGATAGAGACTCCATATATGGTGACACTCTCTTTCTTATAGGCATATAAGCCTGGGGGCATGTGGTATGTGAAAGCACACGCATACACACATGGAGGGGGGGCATGCAGCGGTGGTGAACCAAACTGTCGCCTGGGTTGCCATGGGTGACTGGAGAACTGACTTCTGGGCTACATGGCAAACGAGCACATGACAGATTAGTGTGTGGGCCTCCTTCAGTCCTGAACCTCTGTGACCCCTTAGGAACCCCCATCACCCCCCCCCCCCCCCCGAACCTCACAAGACACAAAACAACCTCGCTGAGAAGAGAAAAGGCAACCACTACCGTCCAGTGAATATACAGAGTAGCACGAAACATACTCTTTATCCCATATAAACAGAAAAAATCATATCCAACTTAAGTGGAAAATAAATTGTATAGGCAAACAAAATCAGGAATAGACAGCTTTAAAAACAGTGCTGTAAAATGAGAACTGTTTTGTATTTCAAACTGTTTGCGGATGTGGGGTGTACCAGTGAAATGGCACTAACGGTGGCCCTAACAATACACATGGATTAGAAGGACTCAGACAGACAGACAGACAACACTACAGAGAGAGAGAGTCTGGATGTTTAGTCTACTCAAACACAACTGACCGCCCTCTCTTTTTAGTGGGCAGACTAGAGCACTTGTTTATCGATTGGGAAAAAGATCCGTTATGAAACTTTGCCTATGTCTCCAGAATGACCTAGCTAGCCAGGCTATTTTATGTCTCTCCGGTTTGCAGAGCCATTCCCCATTGGTGCACGACCTGGGGATGGCACCTGGTCTCCATGGAGACTAATGCTAGGTTGAATGGGAGAGGGGAGAGTGACCGCTGGCCCTGTCTGTTCTGTGTTCGTCTGCTAATGATGTTTGTGATGGCCTACTCATCTACTCATCGCGTCATCACTCTTGTTAAGCTCTATATTAACATGGTTGACACTATAGGTGACATCTCTCTACCATTGCTGTTGTTGCCTATGTTACCATTGAAAGCCATGTTTGTGTAACCAATTTGCCCTGGATCTCTATATTCACAATGGTCTTCAATGGCAGTCACCATGTCACAATGACATGACACTCATGGCATTCTTACCCTGACTTACAGATATCTTCATACAAACATGATTGTAGGAGATAAAAATCTACATGATATAGATCATATCTTCTCAATGGCCCAATAATTAGGCTACTGAGGGGAGGACAGCTCATAATATTGTCTGGAATGGAGCTAATGGAATGGCATTAAACACATGGAACCCATGTGTTTGATGTATTTGATATCATCCCCTGATTCCACACCAGGCATTACCGTGAGTCTGTCCTCTCCAATTAAGGTGCCACCAACCTCCTGTGCTAATAAAAAAAAAAAAGTTTTTACTTTTACCCCATTTTCTCCCCAATTTCGTGGTATCCAATTGGTAGTTACAGTCTTGTCTCATCGCTGCAACTCTTCCTGTGCTAAGATACCAGTCGATATACCACAGGGCTCCATAGAAAACAGAATTCAAAGTAACCCATGTGAAAGTGTTGCATGGCTCTATGGAGGACCATGGGATATATCACTTCCCTTTCAGAGAGCCCAGGGGAGCAATACACCTGGCTTAGCAGCTTAACAGCATTTCCCCAAACACCCCGGCCAAAGGGTGCATGGCCCAGCACAAAACCTGAGACGCTTGATGCCTGCCTGAGAGGGCAACTCCTTCCTTCACAGACTGCATCTCTCTCTCTCTCTCTCTCTCTCTCTCTCTCTCGCTCTCCCAATATCTCTCTCTCTCCCTCTCTCTCTCTCTCTCTCTCAACCTGTCTCTCGCTGTCTCTTTCTCTCTCACACACTCACTCTCTCACTAGTCCCACTAGGTCTGCTCCTGAGGTCCCCTATTTATTTTTATAGGTGTTTGAGGGATTAGATTAGTCAGAAGACAAGGCCAGGTCCGGAGTGGTATCTTTGTATCTGAGCACTTCCTGTTTTCATTTCTTAGTCGACCCTTGTCTTAGCAATGCCTAGTGGGGCCTAACAGGGGGCTAGCAGGGAGCTACAAAAGAAGAAGGCTGAGGGCGCCAAAAGGCTAATTAAGATAACTCAAGAGTTTGTCTTCGCCAAACAAAGGGGCAGCCCCCTTACTACTATGGAAAACATCCCAGCTAGCAGTTAGCCAAGCAACACAACCTCACTCTCTGTCTGTCTATCTCACCCTGTCTGTCTTCTCTTCTCTCCTTAGAGCCCCCTCTCTCTTTCCCTCTTGTGCTCCTTCCATACATTCTTCCTCCAGTTTCTCCCTCCCTCCCTCCCTCCCTCCCTCCCTCCCTCCCTCCCTCCCTCCCTCCCTCCCTCCCTCCCTCCCTCCCTCCCGTCCCCTTTCTGCCTCCATGCCTTTGAAGCGCAGTCGACCATTTTACCCCTAACGGTGAAGTTTACCTTTCTGATAACATAATCTCCCTGTAATATTGAAAAGCTTATACCAACAGTCTGGGATTTCCCTTCCCTTAATGTGACTGGAAGACATCCAGAAACTTAGACAGAAGGAGGGAGAGAAAGGGAGGGAGGGGTGGAGGGAGAGCCTGTCTCTGGCCCTCTACTACCGGCTTACGCCAGCTGATCTCTCCAGCAGTTTGCCAATTCCACAGGGGACATTAAAAGACGCCAGCTCGCGTGCTTTCTGCTGCTATATGAATACATGCATGAAAGAGGCTGGGCTTATCACAATAACTCTATAGAATAATTGCTGGCGTATTCATTACATACAGAAGATATCAGATCTCGGCTGCCGCACACAAAACGCTGCGTTTCATTCTCCCTGGGCTGACTGAAGGCCGACGGATGGCCGGTGAAGGACTGAGGGGCAAGTGCCAATTGAAGAAAGACTATTTTCCATATCTGACTGTGATGAAGAAAGCCGCCCTGTGATTTCTCCCATGAGAGTGTGAGGTCAGGGGGAACCCAGGAGGGGGGGTGGGGCTGGGGAGGGGAGGGAGGGAGGGAGGGGAGGGGGATGCGATTTAGTTATAATACTGAATCCAAAAGCCAACAATTGTTACTGTTGGCCTGTGTTGTTTTTCGTGGTGTGAAGGGGGTCCCGTCCTTTTGAGCTCTTTCAGAATAGGTGACAATGGCTGGATGTTGAGAACATATGTAGGAGACCCCTGTGGTCGCTCTCATGGAGGAGAAGCTAGCATGCTGGAGAAAATACAAGCCCCGCTCCCTTTCACTCTCTGCCTCAGTTAATGAATGTGTGAATGGCAGAATGCCGCAATAGGCCATTCAGGGGCCAAAGTCCCCATGAATTCACCCCAGCACAAACGCATCCTTAAATGGAAAATACATTTGCTTAACAAATTAAAAGAAAAGGTGAATGAGTGTGTATGTGTGTGAGTGTGTATGGGTTGGGGGGCTAGAGAATAGAGAAGAGGGGGATAATTCAATTAGCCCTCTTTCTCTAAGAAAAAATATGAAGCTAGGTTAAAAGGGAGGGATTATTGCTTGTATAAGATTGGCCTGGTTGTCTCACAAATCAGACAAATAAAGATTTGAGAAAACATCTAAAAGCAGGAGAGGTAATGAAGGAGAGTGGGAAAAGAGGAGTCTTAAAAGCTCTACTTCTCTGAATTTAAAAAAAAATGCCCCTGGACTCGATCTATTGGGATTTCTTTTCCCTCTCCCCTTTCCACTCTTTCAATTGAATTTTTTCAAAGCTTTCTGTGTTTCTTTCTCTCCTTTTTTGGAGCAGGGAAACGTTGGAACTGTGAGAGACCTACAATCGGGCATTCCTCAAGTCACCAAGAAAGATGCCAAATGATCCCTCAATAAAGCGAGAAATTTCTAATTAGTACGAGCACACCAAATTAACCAGGAGACGTGTGTGTGTGTGTGTGTGTGTGTGTGTGTGTGTGTGTGTGTGTGTGTGTGTGTGTGTGTGTGTGTGTGTGTGTGTGTGTGTGTGTGTGTGTGTGTGTGTGTGTGTGTGTGTCTCTAACCACCATGGTAAGTGGCTCAAAGAAGGCCTCTAAAATGTTCACCCCTTTTTTTCCCCCTCTTCCCTTCTTCACCCATTAAACTATCTTCCAACTTCATCTCATGTCAGGCGAAAGAAGAGGTTTTTTTTGTACTCGTTTTTTCTCTCCCTCACACACGCAGTCAGCTTTCAAATGAAGCCCATTCTATTCTGTGGGTTGGGGAGAAATATCCAGGTTTGGAGATGTAGCCTAGCCATGAACATCAGTAAAAACATTAAGATAATGATGAGAATAATAAGCACTGTGCTTTGCTGCGTTGCCGTGAGGCTAATGGCTATGCTGCTGCAGTGCCACTGCTCCTGAATAGATCAAAGTGATTAAATCACTCCTGATTATCCCTGACCAATATTTAATGGATTTACAGCCCTTTCAATTAGGCTGTATTTGCTGTCCGTATTTGCTGGTTAGGTAATCAGGGGGGCAGAGGCTTTGGGCAACGCGGGCAATGGGGGTACAGCGGGGGCACCTGACCCTCTTAAGTGAGAGGGTCAGGATCATCCTAGGGTTCTGACCTGCCCTGGCTCCCTCTCTCACTCTTCTTCTCCATTCACCCCCCCCCCCCTTCTACTATCACTCTGTCCGTTGTAACAAGTCCACATGGTCAGCAGGCACCAGCTTGTGTGTCCCTTCCACCTCCCTGTCCAAATCAATACAGACCTCTGCTCTGATAATGTCCTGACATCATAGAGGGAGGTGGGACAAACTCCCTTCTCTTTGACCATGCTTCCTGGCTATCTGCATCACCTCACTGCACACACCCACTCTGTTCAGTGAATCCTGACTTCACAGCGGCATAACAGGGACCCACCCTACTAATAAGAGTGTGCACACACCCACACGTGCACACACACATGCAAGCACATACACACATAGCCCCCACACCCTCCACCCACATAGCCCCCACACCCTCCACCCACATAGCCCCCACACCCTCCACCCACAAACAGAGACTCATTTCCAAAATGATCCAGAGAATGAATGTGGCCTCTGAATACTTCATCCAAGGTGTAGCATCACTCTTTGCCTACTGGAGTGAATGAGCCGTTGTCAGATGTTTGATTTAAGTGTTCAGCAAAGAAAGACCGAAACAAACAAACAAGCTCCTCTGAGCTATGGAGAGCATCCATCTTAACCTCAAACAGACTGAATGAATATTTGAATGTCTTCTCCATATATTTTTTTTAAATGACCATCAAGAGTGAAAAAAAGCTCCACATTTTAGGTTCATAATTACAATAAAACTGTTATGTGCTCTTCTTGTAACACCGCAGTATTAGATGGATGTCAGTTTGACCCATTTGGGGGGTATTTAAAGGAAATCCAACAACATTTTAGTGCTGTTTATGCTCAAGACATAAGTGCTATCAAAACATGTCTCTATTTGTTTTATTTTAATGTAAAAAGAAATGCTAACAATGGAATGACACTGACATAACACACATATAAAACACACACACACTTCCCTCTATAAGAATGAACCTGATTCTCATCGAAAACCCTTCCCCATAGCTGTCAGTTTAGAATAAACACAGTACCAATAGTGCATTGAGAGACAATGTCTAGTATGTGACAAACCAGTGGCCAGGACTGCTGACGGCGATGCTACGCTAGGCTAGGTGTCAGCTCTACATCCACATCTCTGAGGCTTTTCAGCAGAGCAAACTGGGATGTCTGATTGACTTGATTGAGTTGACCCGAGCGTGACAAGTCAGTGACAGGTGTGTGTGTGTGTGTGTGTGTGTGTGTGTGTGTGTGTGTGTGTGTGTGTGTGTGTGTGTGTGTGTGTGTGTGTGTGTGTGTGTGTGTGTGTGGATGTGTGTGTGTGTGTGTGTGTGTGTGTGTGTGTGTGTGTGTGTGTGTGTGTGTGTGTGTGTGTGTGTGTGTGTGTGTGTGTGTGTGTGTGGATGTGTGTGTGCGTGTGTGTGTACGTGTGTACATGAGTGTGTATATATGTGCATGTGTACATGCGGCAACTTCCCCAAGATGGCCACAAACATCATGAGGGCGTGTCTGTTCCAGCATCTCACGGTTCGTACATGTGAGTGTCTGTGTACGACAGGTGCTCCACTATGTGGGTACTCACCGTGAGATGCTGGAACAGCCACGCCCTCATGATGTTGGTGGCCACCTTGGGGAAGATACCGCGCTTCTTCTGTCTCTTCTTCTCCTTGTCCGGGTCGTCGTCATCGCCTGTGCCAGGGGACGCCACGCTGTTCTCTAAACCATCTCCTAGACAGAAACAAGACATAGGTTTAAATAGCAGTCTAGGACAGAAGATGGACCGATAGTAAGCCTGGGCAGTATCAACACAAAGGGGTAGATAGAACCCTAGTAAGTGAAGCCTAATATATATAAGACGCTAATGCCAGCCCAGTGGGTTATCTAACTTAGATGGAGGACTATGCCAAAGTCTATTCAGTAGTAGCCTATACCAATGCCTGCACAGAGGTAGTGGGATTCAGGCACAGAGGTAGTGGGATTTAGGCACAGAGGTAGTGGGATTTAGGCACAGAGGTAGTGGGATTTAGGCACAGAGGTAGTGGGATTTAGGCACAGAGGTAGTGGGATTTAGGCACAGAGGTAGTGGGATTTAGGCACAGAGGGAGAGGGGTTTACTGTATATAGAAAGTGTCTTAGGTCTCTCTTTATGTAGTGTTGTGTTGTCTCTCTTTATGTTGTGTTGTATCTCTTTATGTAGTGTTGTGTTGTCTCTCTTTATGTAGTGTTGTGTTGTCTCTCTTTATGTAGTGTTGTGTTGTCTCTCTTGTTGTGTGTTTTGTCCTCTACTTATATCATATGTTTTATTTTATTTTAATCCCAGCCGCCGTCCCTGCTGGAGGCCTTTTGCCTTTTGGTAGGCCGTCATTGTAAATAAGAATTTGTTCTTAACTGACTTGTCTAGTTGAATAAAGGTTCAACAAATACATTTAAAAAGTGAGAGGTGAGGTCTTCCACCCAGACCAGCAGAGTGGAATAGATGGACAGTTGTTTTGGTTAGAAGAAGAAACACTTCCTCCTCCAGAAGGTTCAGTAGGAGGAGAGAGAAGAAAAAACAACAAGAAAGCTTCAGGTTTGGGGCTACATGACCTACATGACTTCCATTAGGACTCATGTCATTCATTCAGTTATATCCACAGGTTTGACATAATGTAATGACTTTTTTTCAGATCCAGAGGGCCTGGATGGACTGAGAAGGGAGTCTTATGAACAGACACACATATACAGCGTCCACACATGCAACAAACCACAGACGTTGAATGTGAATTGAAGTGGGGTGTGCATTGGGCTGGTCCATTGTTGCAGTTCGATGCACATAATGGACTAGAGTCGAACCCACCCCCCCCCCCCCCCCCCCCCAGCTTCTTCACCACCATCCTCTCTCCCTCCCTGTGACACCTCCCCCTTCCGCCGGAAGATTAGCATGGCAGGCGGCTCTCTCTCCCTGCATTAATGTCCGACAGTGTTTGATTTCAGGAAGAAAACATTCGCATATCAAGGCAGGCTCTCTCCTTTAAACCGAAGTTTCCATCTTTGTATTTTTTCTCTCTCCTCTTCTCTGGCCATTAATTGTGCATTAGCAAAAATGATTTACTTTTAACAGTCATAGTTATTTTTTCTTGCCCCCAGGCACAAATGCCTTGAAAGCCTTCCTTGAGGGCATCTAAATAATGTATCAGAAAAACTCCACTAAGGCAGAGAAGGACCCCGACATTCTCAAAATTCAGACTTGCATGTCTTCCTGTTTTTGGGGAGACATCAATCATGGGCACCTATACAAGCCCTAATCTTGCATAAATGTTTGAACTAATGACATTAAAAAAGAGAGGAAAGAAAAAGGATCCGGCTGGTGGCGTAATCAAAATAAATGAAGAATACAAGGACATGCAGCGTTAAGGCCTTTCTCCCCCCTCCCCCTCTCCTCAGTCTCTTCCCCCTTCCACTTATTTTTCCCCCTATCTGTCTGTCTGTCTGTCTGTCTGTCTGTCTGTCTGTCTGTCTGTCTGTCTGTCTGTCTGTCTGTCTGTCTGTCTGTCTGTCTGTCTGTCTGTCTGTCTGTCTGTCTGTCTGTCTGTCTGTCTGTCTGTCTGTCTGTCTGTCTGTCTGTCTGTCTGTCTGTCTGTCTGTCTGCTGTGTTTTCCTTCCACATCATTAGCGCAGGAGCCACACAACAGAGGAAAACAGAGAAGTGCCGACTTTATGCTCCCTCCCTGTGTGGAGCTAAAGAAGCTAGGCCCTCTGAAGGACATGTGGGAATAGGTGACGCGGCACGCCTGGGAGTGTGATAATTGTAGAATGGGCATTCATTAGCAGCAAATGCCATAAATCCCACGCTAAGTACGAATCCTTGTTCAGGAAAGCCTAAAACAATAAACTGGGGCCTAGACGTAGCGCCTGCCTGACCATGTGTGGCTTCCTGAGAAATGCGACCCAGAAGCAGGGACTAGTCTAACTCCCCCAAGTTGCTTTCAACTTCAATAACACCAGCAACCAGAGTGGACCTCACACTCTTTTGCACTTCACAGTGCTGCCTTTTGGGTAAAATAATGTTAAGATTTTGTCTTTTTTTGTTGGGGTATTAGAGTTTTTGTTGTTTTTTGGTAGCTAGTTTCCAAATCAATTTCCTGCTGGGAGTTATCCGGCTCATCCAATAGAGCCACAGTGGGAAAAAGGCTGGCAGATTCATTTTATTGACGTTTCCATTTTCACTGCAATGCGATAGCCTCCCCCTGGCTGGGGCTGGGGCGACCTGTGCGTATTTACAGACTGACCTGTCACTTCATTACCCTGCCTGCTCACTCCCTCCTGCCCCGACCCGCAAGGGAGAAACCAGACTCCCAGGCTTTCAGCATCTCTCTTTCTCTCTCTCTCTCTCTCTCTCTCTCTCTCTCTCTCTCTCTCTCTCTCTCTCTCTCTGTCTGTCTGTCTGTCTGTCTGTCTGTCTGTCTGTCTGTCTGTCTGTCTGTCTGTCTGTCTGTCTGTCTGTCTGTCTGTCTGTCTGTCTGTTTGTCTGTCTGTCTGTCTGTCTGTCTGTCTGTCTGTGTCTGTCTGTCTGTCTGTCTGTCTGTCTGTGTCTATCTCTTTCTCTCTGTCGCTCTCTCTCTTGGTCTCTTTCGGTCTCTCTGTCTCTCTCTCCCTGTCTTTCTCTTTCACGTATGCGCACACACTCCTACCATCATACATAGTGTACATATGCATACTGCACGCCAACAGGGGATGTTATATACGAGCTGCTCTTTATGATATACATATGTAAACATGTAAATATACATCTGCACAATGTGTACACAAACATCGCATACAAGAAGTGGAAAGAATGTGAAGGCTGGCCCAAAGAGATGGAAATAATCAAATAATGAGAGGAGTGAGAGAGGAGAAAGAAAGAAGAAGAGAAGGCCCAACTTACACAACCTCATTACATCTAAAGGAGAGCTGGTGATTTACATCCACCCCCACTGCTTCCGTATGAGCCAGAGATGGAGTGCTGCAGGGCAAATTGTCTCAAACGCTAATGGCTTCTGACTGTTCCCTGGCAACTCTGGCATTTTAACCTGTGTGGATGTGCACTCTGCAAAAAAAAATGGGAGTAAAAAACAAGCGGGACAGGGGAAGCGTCCCATCATCTGCCCGTGTCACACAGATGGGGGATGGCTATTATGAGGCGGGCAGAGGGCCTGGGGGAGGTGCTGGAGCTTAGCCTCAGGCACTTCTGGAAAAGTAGCGCCCTTGGAGACAGAAAAAAGACTCTCTCACTCTCCCCTCTCTCACTCTCCCCTCTCTCGCTATCTCTCTACCCCCTTCTCTCTTGACTTAAAGTGCTCACAATTAAATTATGTTCATGTTTTTATATGCACGGATAGAGAGCAGGGAGCATTATAGGCAGGGAGGAATGACCGGACGCAAAGAGTGAGCGCACGCCAGTAAACAAACAAACACAGAAACAACCAGGCAGGCACAGAAGACATTACACTCAGATCAGCTCTCTCACCAATAAGCAGTTATTAAAAATGCCTTCAGATATCTCCCTGCTAGTAAATTGTTCTCAGGGTTGAGCTCATTAACGAGCTGCAATAGGACTGTAAATATAAATATATTACTTCCACCACCACACTTTGCAAATGTTAGTATGACTAAAAAAATCCTCATTCAGGGTCTGGGTCTCTGATAACAGGTGAATGTAGAATGGGTGTGATACACTACACTATATCGGGGATGCAGTAAGTGCCAGGGCTGAGAACACTATGAAACCACTAGTTACACATGTTGTGGCCCTATCAATAATACAATAATGTCCTACCCTACTATTCCAGTACACCTAAACATGACTGAGTAATAACTCTTCCAATGATTCAGAAACCACATTCTAAACCACACTTTGTGGGGCTTATAAAATAGAGCACACTTATTTGTCCTTAGAGAGCGCAATACTATTAGTATACTCATGCAGATTGCTCCTGATAGGGCTGGGGCAGCATGTATGCTTTCAGAGCATGACCAGAGGATTTGCGCTGCTGGGCCCGAGCGTAATGGAGCATGAGTGTGGAGCCAGTGGCTTACAGAGGCTGTGGTTAAAGTGACTAATTACAACACCCCCCCCCCCCCCGCAGAGCAACGCTACTCAGGCATCCCCCCCGACGCTGCCACACCGGGGAGGGAGTGAGGGTGAGGTGGAGGACTTTTTGGGGGGTTCCCCAGAGCACTGTGCTTGGCCCATTGGAAATAGTGGGACACAGAGGGAATAACAGGGGCCATCTCAGCCTCCTTTACCTTGGATCTCCACACTGCCTGGACCTCCACCCCCTTCCCACACCCCTCCACACTGCCTGGACCTCCAGCCCCTTCCCACACCCCTCCACACTGCCTGGACCTCCACCCCCTTCCCACACCCCTCCACACCGCCTGAACCTCCAACCCCTTCCCACACCCCTCCACACAGCCTGGACCTCCACCCCCTTCCCACACCCCTCCACACCGCCTGAACCTCCAACCCCTTCCCACACCCCTCCACACTGCCTGGACCTCCAACCCCTTCCCACACCCCTCCACACTGCCTGGACCTCCACCTCCTTCCCACACCCCTCCACACTGCCTGGACCTCCAACCCCTTCCCACACCCCTCCACACTGCCTGGACCTCCAACCCCTTCCCACACCCCTCCGCACTGCCTGGACCTCCACCTCCACCTCCACCCCCTTCCCATACCCCTCCACACTGCCTGGACCTCCACCCCCTTCCCACACCCCTCCACACTGCCTGGACCTCCACCCCCTTCCCACACCCCTCCGCACTGCCTGGACCTCCACCTCCACCTCCACCCCCTTCCCATACCCCTCCACACTGCCTGGACCTCCACCCCCTTCCCACACCCCTCCACACTGCCTGGACCTCCAACCCCTTCCCACACCCCTCCGCACTGCCTGGACCTCCACCTCCACCTCCACCCCCTTCCCATACCCCTCCACACTGCCTGGACCTCCACCCCCTTCCCACACCCCTCCACACTGCCTGGACCTCCACCCCCTTCCCACACCCCTCCACACTGCCTGGACCTCGACCCCCTTCCCACACCCCTCCACACTGCCTGGACCTCCACCCCTTTCCCACACCCCTCCACACTGCCTGGACCTCCATCCTTTCCTCACACTCCCCCACACTGCCTGGAACTCCACCCCCTCCCCACACCCCCTTCACCCTCTCTTCACTGCCTGAACCTCCACCTCCTCCCCACACCCCCTTCACCCTCTCTTCACTGCCTGGACTTCCACCCCCTCCCCACACCCCCTTCACCCTCTCTTCACTGCCTGGACCTCCACCTCCTCCCCACACCCCTCCACACTGCCTGGACCTCCACCCCCACACCCCCTTCACCCTCTCTTCACTGCCTGGACCTCCACCTCCTCCCCACCCTCACAGGCCTGGCCAGAGAGAAAAGAGAGAAAAGAGAGAAAAGAAGGGGGATTTAAAGCCTTCTTTTCCCCTTCTTTTTCTCCTCAACTTTTCAGCCGGCATAAGCAGCGTTTAGCACATTCAGTCCCCCAAATGGCTGTGAATGAGGGAAGCAGTGGGGGCTCCTCTTTTGTCCAGCCTTTCCCCCTTTTATTTACTCGGGATTTACGCAGGGCCCTCTACGGCACTGGGACCACATGTTCCTGACGCACGCACACACAGACACACGCGCGCGCACACGCAGTGCCTCTATTCACACTCCAGCAGGCAGGGGTATGGCTGGCCCTCTGCCCATGGGATTACAGGTTTTCTAGTCCCAACCACATGCTAGCAATATGCGAACACCTCAAATAACAAAACACACACTCCAACATGCTAGCAATATGCTAACGCCTCAAATAACAAAACACACACTCCAACATCCTAGCAATATGCTAACGCCTCAAATAACAAAACACACACTCCAACATGCTAGCAATATGCTAACGCCTCAAATAACAAAACACACACTCCAACATCCTAGCAATATGCTAATGCCTCAAATAACAAAACACACACTCCAACATGCTAGCAATATGCTAAATCCCTAAAACATGTTTTTTTGTTTAGATGCCCCTATCCTCCTGCTCCTATGTAAAATATTATTTTTTCATACTTTAAAAAGCCCTTAACCCCCTCACTGAGACGTCTTTTATTTTATTTTTTGTAATTAAAAAAAAAACTTTTTACCCCTTTATCTACTCAATTGGTAGTTACAGTCTTGTCCCATCGCTTCAACTCCCATACGGACTCGGGAGAGGCGAACCTCGAGAGCCATGCGTCCTCCAAAACACAACCCTGCCATGCTGCACTGCTTCTTGACACACTGATCACTTAACCCGGAAGCCAGCCGAAACCAATGTGTCAGAGGAAACACCGCACAATTGGCGAACGAAGTCAGCGTGCATGCGTCCGGCCGTCACAGGGAGTTGCTAGAGAGCGATGGGACAAGGACAGCCCAGATGGCCAAACCCTCCCCTAACGCGGACGAAGCTGGTCCAATTGTGTGCCGCCTCATGGGTCGAACCCGGGTCTGTAGTGACGCCTCTGGCACTGTGATGCAGTGCCTTAGACTCTTGCGCCACTCGGCAGGCCTAAATGGAATTGTTTTATTGTGTTGACCACTAAGGCCAGCGATGTTTTAGAGTCATTATGTTCTGATCTCTGCTTAAACAAGCAGCAGCCCTTGCACTGGACCGTAAAACAACAGCTTAATAAACACCAAGCACGCTGACAAATTGGGAGCGCTATGCCGGGAGTCATTAACAGCTCTAAAACTTGTCGCAGCAATTACACTCTCCCTCCTCTCCCTACCGCCCTCCTTCCCTCCTGATGCCAAATTCAGGTGTCGCCTCCCTGCCTTTTACAATTTTACCAGCGGTGAACACCAGGCCAGAGGACTTCCAAATATTCTTACACCTGCATACACACCCAGAGGAATACAACTCTATCTTAACACAGCTGCAGTTATGACTGACCGAGTGGGTCCTTGTGCATGAGGAGTAATGTGTAGTTGTCTCTGCAGAAAAAAAACATTAAGTGTTCCCTTAAATTACGTGGAATAAGAGCTTCTAATTAGATGGCTTTTTTCCTGAATGTGGGAAGACAGACAGGCAGACAGGCTGGAAAGAGAGCAGGAAAGCCGGGAAAGGCAAGGCCATTTGGTTGCTCAACTCCTGCACCTCTGCCCCCTCTCCCTTATCCTAGTCCCCTAACCCTGCCATCAGGCAGATACCTCTCAGTCATCCCAGGAATGCTGCAGATAACTATCACCTACCTCTTCACAGATACTAGGCCTCTCTCTCTCTCTCTCTCTCCTTTCACAGGCCCAGCTCTGACCGTGGCCCATAGTGCACATCTCTCCATACTTCAGAAGAGTGGGGTGGAGGGGGTACGTTTGGGGCAGTGGAAAGAGAAGAGGAAGGAGGGGCAGGGGGGGAAAGGCAGTAAAGAGTGAGCTAGGGGAGGAAAAGGAGTGGACATAGGCCAAACCCAAAAGATGGTCTAAAAGCAAAGCAAGGCATCCTCCTTACATTTCTCCTCACTCCCCTACAGCCTCTCCCATCTCCCCTACAGCCTCTTCCCACGCCCCTACAGCCTCTCCCCTATAGCCTCTCCCATCTCCCCTACAGCCTCTTCCCACTCCCCTACAGCCTCTCCCCTATAGCCTCTCCCATCTCCCCTACAGCCTCTTCCCACTCCCCTACAGCCTCTCCCTTACAGCCTCTCCCCACTCCCCTTCAGCTTCTCCACACTCCCCTATAGCCTCTCCCCTATAGCCTCTCCCCACTCCCCTACAGCCTCTCCCCACTCCCCTATAACCTCTCCCCTACAGCCTCTCCCCACTCCCCTACAGCCTCTCCCCACTCCCCTATAGCCTCTCCCCACTCCCCCACAGCCTAACCCCACTCCCCTATAGCCTCTCCCCAGTCCCCTACAGCCTCTCCCCACTCCCCCACAGCCTAACCCCACTCCCCTACAGCCTAACCCCACTCCCCTATAGCCTCTCCCCACTCCCCCACAGCCTAACCCCACTCCCCTATAGCCTCTCCCCACTCCCCCACAGCCTAACCCCACTCCCCTACAGCCTCTCCCCAGTCCCCTACAGCCTCTCCCCTGGGGGCCACAAATGAGAGTGCGCTGAGATGGGAGGGGCCCTTACTTTTCTCCCTAGAGCTGCTGGGGCCTGTGGTTCTATGCAATAGTCATCTTTCAATAAGCCTGAAATCTGGGCTATGTATACAATCAAAGGCTTTGGGCTAGGGGTAATTACCAGTGTAATTAACCTGCTACCTGTAACAACAATCATCTCATTACATCATAAATAGGGCCTTTGAGAGGCCAACAATGGCTGATGCTCCTGGCGCTCTCCCTGATAGGCTGCTGCTCCTTCTCCTGGCCCTCTCTATGATTGGCTGCTGCTCCTGGTTGCGACTCTGATTATTCCAGCAGCCCCGACCGAGATCTCTACCTCCACTTCTCCATGAGTTGATTAATCAATTGGTGCTGATGATTTTACGAGTCACCAAACATTTCATTTGTGCAAAGCATGTTTTTTGTTTTTTTAACCTTTATTTAACTAGGAAAGTCAGTTAAGAACAAATTCTTATTTACAATGACTGCCTACCAGGGAACAGTGGGTAAACTGACAGATTTTCACCTTGTCAGCTCAGGAATTTGATCCAGCAACCTTTTGGTTACTAGCCCAACGCTCTAACCACTAGGCTACCTGCCACCCCAGGTTCACTTCATCAAGAAGCACAGCTGTCTGTAAAAGTTTTGTGCATGATGTTCAAGGACAATTTGTTTTTGTACCTTATCGATGGAATCTGTGTTAGGGGAAACAGCGCCACTGTTCGCCCCAGAGCCTTGGTTATTGTTTTAGTTTTGTTGACTAACGGAGGTGAGCAGCGTGGTAAAAAAATAATTGAAGTAGATATTTTGCTGTTCTTTGTTTGCAGTAACTTCTTTGTTGTTGTAATATCCCAAACGAACATAGCCGTTTCACCATTAAGGGTTCCAGCTTCAAGGGGGAATGTTTTACAGAAACCGAGCTGGATTCCTTGGATGTGATAAAAGGTGATTATCTGCACAAAGATATCACTGAATCTATTTCAAGTTTATTTAAACAACAGCCTGTAGTTTTAGTAGCAGCCTCAACTTGGGCCTTGAAGGAGTAACGCTACTCTCTCATCGAGGCTAGTTCAGTTCCGGCCATCCAGTTTGGAGAGAGAAAAAAAATCTAAAAGGAGATGGAATAAAGATGAGTAGGAAAAGAAGGCAGACTGTTGCAGATGTCAGGATCCAATTTGCATGAATTCCAAAGGGATAATTTGCAGGGGACGGAGAGCAACAGCCCAAACCCCCCACCCGATGGGGGGAACTAAAAGGATGTCATGGGTAGGGAGGAAGTATGGAGAAAATAAAACAAATAAGAAAACAATAAGAGTGATTAGAAATGGTGCAAACAATTAAATTGATAGAACCTCCAACATATCATCAATATTAAAGCTGATCTACCCCCCCAGAGATCAGTGCCCAATGAAGGGCCTTGGGCCTTGGGTCTAGACCAAAGATTTGACACTAGCTACCTCCCTGACAACTCCACCCTGTTCTGTTCCCCCTCAACTCCTCTATGTCTTCACGCTGCACCACTCGCACAACAACATTGTGAATAATCTTCTCTTTTCTTCCCTTCTCTTCCCTCCTTAGCTCTTCCCAAATCAGACTGCTAGAATAGCTCCCAAAAGGTTATCTAAGTGCATGATCCGCCATCTCGTAAAGATCAAATCTCCTTCAGAAGCCTTGCTGCCTAACCAGTCCTTCCCCTCCCCTCCTCTGCTCTGTCCAACCGCAAGATGATCTTGGTACAATGGCACTATTCTCTCTCTGGCTGGTTAAAATGACATATGTCCCCTCTGCCCCTGATCAGCTTTGATATCTTTATTACTGTGGCAGAAAACAAAACCACAGGCTGTGGATGGTGCATGCCTTAGAGCTGGGGACTTCATCTCTTCTTAGGGTAGGTCTTGCCTCAGCATGGATGGGTGAATGGGTGCCCCCAGAAGCAAAACTGGGTCATGTTCAATTAATTGGAATGAGCATGAAAATTAGCAGAGCAAACTGCATCAATATTCACCCCAAAATAGGGGGTGTTTTTTCTCCTCCTTTCAGCCCTGAATAAGATTGTGAACGGGGAGAATAGAGCAGAGGGATAAAAAGAAAACACAGAGAGAGAGAGAGAGAGAGAGAGAGAGAGAGAGAGAGAGAGAGAGAGAGAGAGAGAGAGAGAGAGAGAGAGAGAGAGAGAGAGAGAGAGAGAGAGAGAGAGAGAGAGAGAAGCAGTTCATCACGTGACTGGTTTGTCTGCTAGCTACGGGCTATATGGCTTTATTAATCCCTAGGAGATCCATATCAAAGTCTTCTCCAAAAAACATCAGGAAGAGGAATTCACAGAATTAGGGGTTCCCCTTTTTGTCAGAGTGCAGTTTGTGATACAGCACCATGGCTCACTCACCATGTTACAGGCAGAGGGCGGATGATGATAGCAACATTGCTAGTGATTCTCTACCCCCAATTACACCTCAGACTCAAACAAACACATTTTTTGTTGGAGTGCAGGACACATTGGAGTTATTACTGGCTTCCATGGCCTGCCACACCCCACGGACATTGGCACTGAAGTGGGGGCTTACAGATATTGGTGGTGGGTGAGTATGTTACAAAATGGGGGTATGGGAGAGAAGATGAATGAAAAGGTTTATAAATCAACAAGTCAACCATCAGATTGTAGCCTCTGCTCGGCAGCCCTCTCATCAGCCAACTGCCATGAATTTTTTCTTTCTTTTTTCTCACAAATGTCCCAGAGGGAGGGAACAAAGCGAGCAGAACTGATTACTGCGCTGCTGCCCTGCTCCGCCAGTCTAAACTATGTTTGGCTTCCTAATGAGCTCACTAAAAACCCAATTCATCACCCATAACCCCTTCTCAACCCGCCGAGAAATCCCCCCATTATAGAAGAGGCTGGGGCCGTCGTTTACAGGCCAGCGTACTGAGTGGAGGGCTGGTGGTATCCTGACGCCAAGCGTGTTCCCTCTTCGCCCCCCAAAGCACACTGCTCCCCCAATGCAACCCTCTCTACCCAAAACCAGGGGTGTCCCAGGCAGCCTGGGCACAGGAATGTCAGGCTCGGTGGCTCTAACAGGAATGGTCCCGCTTTCACGCCAGAGATTTCCACTTTAATACCCCCATCTCATAACCCTGGGAAGAGAGGAATTTGGTGGGAAGGGAATGTGGCTAGGAGGGGAGGGGGGTTGAGGGGATAGATCTGGACATCAGATGGATGGAGGATGGGCGATGGGGATATAGCTGGAGAGAGAGAGAGGGGTAGCTAGCTAGGTGGATGACGAACAGCTGAGGAGGAAGGCGATTGTGAATTCCTCACTATTTGGACAGGGGTGGAAGGGAGGAAAAGTGGAGTGGAGGGATTGGAGGAAAGGAGAAACTCCAACTCCCACAGTTCCTCATTACATGGAGATGGAATGATCCTCCTGGCACCTGAGCTGTAACTGAGAGATTACTGAATTGATGAATCCTCGGTTTAAAATGCAGCTGTTTTATTCTACTTTAGTAATTCATTATTTTTCAGATAGCGTATTGATTAAGCATAGCCCCTGATGAAGTTAAAACTGAGAGAATCCTCCTCTGGGCCTCAGCTAGGCCTGCTCTGGAGAGTCAATGAAACCTTCCTTTCTACTCCACCTGACTCTCTCTTTCCCTCTCTCTCACTTCCCCCTCTCTTACTTTCCCCCTATCTCACTTCCCTCCCCTATCTCACTTCCCCCTCTCTTACTTTCCCCCTATCTCACTTCCCCCTCTCTCACTCCCCCCGCTCTCTCTCTACCCCTTCTCTACACCCTCTCTCTCTCTCTCCACCCTCTCTCGCTCCCTCTTTCTGTTTCTCTCCCTCATTCTCTCTCTCTCTTTCACTCTTAGTCATTCTCTCTCTCGTCAGTACAGTTTGCCCTCATTAATTAGTCAGGCCTTTGAGGAGCTCTGTTAGTTGCTTTTGTCTCCCCTCTTGCTGACTTGCTTCTCTACAGGACTTTTTGTATGCTACTAACACACACACACACATACATACACTCACACATGCACACATACAAGCCTACAGTAAGCACAGTCATATTATGTCTCCACACACTACACACGTACCCACAAGCATATGCGTACACACTGCCACAGATGCACACACAGTAGTTAAGTGGTACATTCCCTCATGTTTTCCCACTGTTTCGCAAAAACTACTCTTCCATTATTTTCATCCTCTGTTTTTTCATACAGCTGTGAGTGAATGGTGAGTAGTGAGTTGTGGGTGGTTAGTAGTGAGTAGTGAGTAGTGAGTAGTGGGTAGTGAGTGGTGAGTGGTGAGTGGTGAGTGGTGAGTAGTGGGTGGTGAGTGGTGAGTGGTGAGTGGTGAGTAGTGAGTAGTGGGTGGTGAGTGGTAAGTGGTGAGTGGTGAGTAGTGAGTGGTGAGTGGTGAGTTGTGAGTAGTGAGTAGTGAGTTGTGAGTGATTGGTGAGTGGTGAGTGGTGAGTAGTGAGTAGTAAGTAGTGAGTGATGAGTGATGAGTAGTGAGTTGTGGGTAGTGAGTGGTGAGTGGTGAGTAGTGAGTGATGTGTAGTGTGTGATGAGTGATGAGTAGTGTCTGGTGAGTAGTGAGTAGTGAGTGGTGAGTAGTGAGTAGTGAGTGATAAATGGTGAGTGGTGAGTGGTGTGTGGTAAGTAGTGAGTGGAGGGTGGTGGGTAGTGAGTGGTGAGTGGTGAGTTGTGGGTAGTGAGTGGTGAGTGGTGAGTGGTGAGTAGTGAGTTGTGGGTAGTGAGTGGCAAGTGGTGAGTGATGAGTAGTGAGTGGTGAGTAGTGAGTAGTGAGTGGTGAGTGGTGAGTAGTGAGTAGTGAGTTGTGGGTAGTGAGTGGTGAGTGGTGAGTGGTGAGTAGTGAGTAGTGAGTAGTGAGTAGTGAGTAGTGAGTTGTGGGTAGTGAGTTGTGGGTAGTGAGTGGTGAGTGGTGAGTGGTGAGTGGTGAGTGGTGAGTGGTGAGTGGTGAGTAGTGAGTAGTGAGTTGTGGGTAGTGAGTTGTGGGTAGTGAGTGGTGAGTGGTGAGTGGTGAGTGGTGAGTGGTGAGTGGTGAGTGGCTGATCAACAGACATGCAGTACAGGCGTTTTTCTCAGTGGATCCAACTAGCAGAGAAATCAGGTACTGTTTTACAAGAAAGGGAGCGACCCACTCGTGTCAGGACCCTTCGCCTAGAGAATCCTTTCCAAGTCAATAACCAGTGCCTGGGCCACACAACACATTCATTCTCATTTACGGACAAGGAGGTGGGATAAGAGGACCGAGAAGTCTTCATGTTCTGGCTCTATGGAGGTGAAGAGTTCTACAGGCCTTGGGGATTTACATGGAACAAAAGCCAAAAGGAAGACCAATGTCCTCACAATGTTCATACGCTAGCAGCAGTGAACCCATGTAATCAGATCCTACATACCTGCCTTGTGGAGTCCTCATTAAGATCCCAGCAGTGTCCCCACAATCCTCCCAGTATCCCTACTCAGATAGCATAACGCTTAGGAAAGGCACTTTTGAATTCCAAAAGATTTATGAAATAGTGGAGGAATTAATAAAGAGAGGAAAAATATAATTGGAAGATGTAGGCAGTGCTTAATGCATTTCCAGATACTATTTCCCTTCCTTAATGGGAGCGGCAGAGCGGTTCTGACAAGCCTTCTATTGACTGTCCCTGATTCTTAAGGTAAATTCAGCAGGTAATTTAATTAAAACCCAATCCTGACACTAATTGAGATTTTTAGGTGCCTGACAGTTGTTGGCAGTGGAGATTGTCGTGGCAAGCAGAGGTGAGGTGAGAAGCCCATTACCACGGTGAAAAATGGGAGTTTCGAGTCACGGTTCAATTTACTGCCTCTGTTTCATTGACATGCCCAAATAGGTATTTCATCACATTCCTGGTACACTTTTTTATTTCTAATTAGGTGGCTGAAACAAGCCGGTCTAAAATACATACACAACTTAGTTTGCTAGATCTGTTGTGGACTGGGAGAAGCAGGTGACAAGCAATGTCCAACCAACTATAATCAAATTCTGTTGTTGCTGGTGTGCTGCTTCAGATTTCTCCTTTCCGAGAACATTAGAATACAACATTTCCCAATGCCAACAAAACAACATAACCTCACAAAAAAAAGCCAGTTATCGCCGGGATGCGCCTGACTCCTCTTTGAACTCTTAATCGCCATGCCTTGCAAGTTAATATGCAGCCTTAAAGTTCCAGCTCTGTGGAGAACAAAAAAACACTGCATCTCTAATGCCATTAATTAGCTATGCTCCATGCCTCTCAGCTTTTTGAAGGCTGGATAAAGTCTCCTCTCCTTTTGTTTCTGCACTTCTGTTTTTGTAGGGTTTCATTATTGACTTTTCAATTTTCCCGAAGTATCCACCCCCTCCACTAGCGATAGCACCACTGAGTGTTTCTGTAGCAGGAGCAGCCGCGGTGTGGTACACGCCCAGCTGCATCCCCAAGCCCACTTGCTAAGACACCGGCTGGGGAGCCCTTGGAGCAGGGGCAGCCCACAGTTCACCACCATCCCAGCGCTCACACCCCAGGGGGCCAAAATCAAAGAGAAAGGCCCTTAAAATCTAACCATGGGTAATGAAGGTGCTCCACTCCTGAAACAATAAGCATATCCACACTTGAGAGAGAGAGAGAGAGAGAGAGAGAGAGAGAGAGGAGGAAGAAAGTCAGAGAGAGAACAAGATGAAGAGCTTGGGCCAAGCTGGATAAGGGTGATTAAGGCTTGAACTTCCAAATACTGACAGATGTAAGAAAGCGAAGTGAAGAAGAGAGTGAATGTGTGAAAGAGAAAAAATAGAGAAAGGGCAAAGGCCCACAGCCAGTGGTGATGGTAGCTGGGGCCACGCATCCTCCAAGCACATATCAGTGGTGGTGAAAACAACAAGGAGGTCTGAGGGCCACATGCCTCAGGACCCAAAGGAAGCCAAGGAGAGCACAACTAATTTCTGCCCAACAATGGATCATGGATGGGCGCCCACACAGTGGCAGGTGCTTTGAATAGCACCATGGCCCTTGCAGCAGGGAGCCTCTCCTCTCTCTCTCCCCCTCTCTCTCTTTCTCTCTCTCTTCCAAGGGCCTTGGCGCTTGTTGGCTTGCGTAACCTTTCATTTTCAACAAGGCTTCCTTTTGACTTATAAAGGACGAAAACGATCTCATGGGGGGCCACAGGAGAAACAGGCAGCGAGGCCTGTGGGGCAGAATCCAGACCAAGTCCTCCGCTCTACTCTCTCTCTCTCTTTCTCTCTTCCTTGGCCTAGGCCTGAGTCCTTTTCAGTTTTTTTTTCATCTCTAGCTTCAGTTTTTTTGTTACACTTCTTGTTTCTTTTTGTGTGTTGGTGTTTTTTTAATAGTTGTGGAGTTTGTTCTCCACTGGTGCCGGCTGGGCTGTCCTCCGGGCCATGCAGGGGTAAAGGCAGGGGAAGTTCCCCAACCTTAAGAACATTCTTTCCGGGGTCATAAGGTCAGGCTTCACAGATGTCTCACGCAGACAGTCAGTTGTCTAAGGACTGCATCCAAGGGAGTAAGCATTCGTTCCAAACAATGCCGCTTTTCCCCCTCACTTACAAAAGATGTTAAATGTGTTTGAGTTTTTTTTTCACTCGGTACTCGTTCTTTTTTTGTTCCCGAGGTGGGGTTTTTGGTTTTCAAAACATTTTAAGAAAGGACTGGTTATCGCAAGACAGCAATGTTTTCTTCTTTCTTTCATTCTTTTAAACCCTCCTCTCTTCCTTAGCTCCCACCACTTGTTCTAATGGGGCCTTAGTCATCATTGCCTGATGGAGGATGGAAAGATGCTTTTAAAAATATTTTTTTCTTAAAAACATGCGTTGCCAGGGGAGAAAGACAAAAGCACGCAACTACTACACAACAACTGTCAAAGTACATGCTCATACACAAAAACTCTTGACTAGGCAGGGCAGAAGTCAGACAAACAGCAACCCTAAATAAAGAGAAAGACAATATTTGAAGTAGAGCATTGCTGTGTAGCCTCAATCACAACAAAATGGTACAAATAAATCATTTCCCGAACCAAATGGCTTTCATTAAAGCATAATCTAACTACTATATTTAAGGGGGGTGGGGCATGACACTGGAAATAAGGGAAAAAGATGGCAGCATTTACCATGCATGTTCAGCCTCAGAACATGGAAAACTGTGTAATTGGAACAACCTTTAAAAAAAACAGGCGCTGAGCTCCCTATCCTTGTATAGCTTGTTTCTTTTTTATCTCTCTCTTTTGATAAAGCGTTTTTTCCTTACCCCCTCCAAACATCTTCCCTGTATTCGGAAATTGATAACCTTCTAAATGAATTATGGTAGATGCATAATGAATGTTTTCTCACCCTGAGCCCTGAAGCCAGCCAGGATGGGTGTGTCTTGTTTGGCATGTTGATTTGTGTTGTTGCACATTTAGCCCCTCTGTTACTTAAGAGTGCTGCTTGCTCACTGCTTGGGGCATGTAAATAAGGAATTATCCTTGCCGACTAACACTCCATATACCTCCTTGGGGTAATCAGAAATTATTAGACTCTGGCTTCCAATAAACAGAGCTAATGGCACTAAAGCAATGTCAGATCTCTCACCTCCCTCAGTTTGCTCCCCTGTCCCTTAAAATACAGGAACAGAAAGTGATCAGGTGTCTATGTGTAGTAAGTAGACATTCCGTTCTACCCTACAACAAGCACCCATTTGCTTAAAGACTCACTAAACCATGTAGCAGTGGGAATCAGACTAGAAAATGAGCTTATCTCCTATAATGTCCTCCAATGATTTGAAGAAACGTAAAAGACGTACGTGTAAAAATGGGGGAAAAACTCAGATCTTAACTGAATGAATTGTCTTTATGGTCCTCCCACTCCCACTCTCCTGTACGCAGGCCGCATTGTTAATGCTACTACCTGTAGAGTGTAGCTGCTCTACTCAGCTCTAAATACCCCAAACCCACCCTAACAAACCCACTCTTACAAACCCACCCTAATAAACCCTGTCTTACAAACCCACCCTAACAAACCCACTCTTACAAACCCACCCTAACAAACCCTGTCTTACAAACCCACCCTAACAAACCCACCCTAACAAACCCACTCTTACAAACCCACCCTAACAAACCCACTCTTACAAACCCACCCTAACAAACCCTGTCTTACAAACCCACCCTAACAAACCCACCCTTACAAACCCACCCTTACAAACTCACTCTTACAAACTCACTCTTACAAACCCACTCTTACAAACCCACCCTAACAAACCCTGTCTTACAAACCCACCCTTACAAACCCACCCTAACAAACCCACTCTTACAAACCCACCCTAACAAACCCTGTCTTACAAACCCACCCTTACAAACCCACCCTTACAAACTCACTCTTACAAACTCACTCTTACAAACTCACTCTTACAAACCCACCCTAACAAACCCTGTCTTACAAACCCACCCTTACAAACTCACTCTTCCAAACTCACTCTTACAAACCCACTCTTACAAACCCACTCTTACAAACCCACCCTAACAAACCCTGTCTTACAAACCCACCCTAACAAACCCTGTCTTACAAATCCACCCTTACAAACCTTCCCTTACAAACTCACTCTTACAAACTCACTCTTACAAACCCACCCTTACAAACCCACTCTTACAAACCCACCCTTGCAAACCCACCCTTACAAACTCACTCTTACAAACCCACTCTTACAAACCCACCCTAACAAACCCACCCTTACAAACCCACTCTTACAAACCCACCCTAACAAACCCTGTCTTACAAATCCACCCTTACAAACCTTCCCTTACAAACTCACTCTTACAAACTCACTCTTACAAACCCACCCTTACAAACCCACTCTTACAAACCCACCCTTACAAACCCTCCCTTACAAACTCACTCTTACAAACTCACTCTTACAAACCCACCCTTACAAACCCACTCTTACAAACCCACTCTTACAAACTCACTCTTACAAACCCACCCTTACAAACCCACTCTTACAAAGCCACCCTAACAAACCCTGTCTTACAAACTCACTCTTACAAACTTACTCTTACAAACCCACTCTTACAAACCCTGTCTTACAAACCTACCCTTACAAACCCACCCTTACAAACTCACTCTTACAAACTCACTCTTACAAACCCACTCTTACAAACTCACTCTTACAAACCCACCCTTACAAACCCACCCTTACAAACCCACTCTTACAAACCCACCCTAACAAACCCTGTCTTACAAACTCACTCTTACAAACTCACTCTTACAAACCCACCCTTACAAACCCACTCTTACAAACCCACCCTTACAAACTCACTCTTACAAACCCACTCTTACAAACCCACCCTTACAAACTCACTCTTACAAACCCACCCTTACAAACCCACCCTTACAAACCCACTCTTACAAACCCACCCTAACAAACCCTGTCTTACAAACCCACTCTTACAAACTCACTCTTACAAACCCACTCTTACAAACCCACCCTTACAAACCCACCCTTACAAACCCACTCTTACAAACCCACCCTTGCAAACCCACCCTTACAAACTCACTCTTACAAACCCACTCTTACAAACCCACCCTAACAAACCCACCCTTACAAACTCACTCTTACAAACCCACTCTTACAAACCCACTCTTACAAACCCACCCTTACAAACCCACCCTTACAAACTCACTCTTACAAACCCACTCTTACAAACCCACTCTTACAAACCCACCCTTACAAACCCACCCTTACAAACTCACTCTTACAAACCCACTCTTACAAACCCACTCTTACAAACCCACTCTTACAAACCCACTCTTACAAACCCACCCTTACAAACCCACCCTTACAAACCCACTCTTACAAACCCACCCTTGCAAACGCACCCTTACAAACTCACTCTTACAAACCCACTCTTACAAACCCACCCTAACAAACCCACCCTTACAAACTCACTCTTACAAACTCACTCTTACAAACCCACTCTTACAAACCCACCCTTACAAACCCTCCCTTACAAACTCACTCTTACAAACTCACTCTTACAAACCCACTCTTACAAACTCACTCTTACAAACCCACCCTTACAAACCCACTCTTACAAACCCACCCTAACAAACCCTGTCTTACAAACTCACTCTTACAAACCCACTCTTACAAACTTACTCTTACAAACCCACTCTTACAAACCCTGTCTTACAAACCCACCCTTACAAACCCATCCTTACAAACTCACTCTTACAAACTCACTCTTACAAACCCACTCTTACAAACTCACTCTTACAAACCCACCCTTACAAACCCACCCTTACAAACCCACTCTTACAAACCCACCCTAACAAACCCTGTCTTACAAACCCACTCTTACAAACTCACTCTTACAAACCCACTCTTACAAACCCACCCTTACAAACCCACCCTTACAAACCCACTCTTACAAACCCACCCTTGCAAACCCACCCTTACAAACTCACTCTTACAAACCCACTCTTACAAACCCACCCTAACAAACCCACCCTTACAAACTCACTCTTACAAACCCACTCTTACAAACCCACTCTTACAAACCCACCCTTACAAACCCACCCTTACAAACTCACTCTTACAAACTCACTCTTACAAACCCACTCTTACAAACCCACCCTTACAAACCCACCCTTACAAACTCACTCTTACAAACCCACTCTTACAAACCCACCCTTACAAACCCACCCTTACAAACTCACTCTTACAAACCCACTCTTACAAACCCACCCTTACAAACCCACCCTTACAAACCCACCCTTACAAACCCACTCTTACAAACCCACCCTTACAAACTCACTCTTACAAACCCACTCTTACAAACCCACTCTTACAAACAACAAACTGTTGTTCAGTGCTTTCCTGGGTAAGGGGGCAGTAGCTCTTCGGCTGCATCAGATTCACAACTGTCAGTGTCCATGCTAGCTGGGCTAACAACAAATGTACAATTACTGATGCTAGCATTGGATGTGCTCATGGAAGCAGAACAACTTCTGTTGTCAACAGGTGCAGGTGTAGAACTGCTGGTAGTAGCAGTACTACCAGTAGAGCTGGTATGTGTCTCTATGCCTTACTGGGGCCTTACTTATTTTAACCATTTATCCATTTTCATCAAACGGAAGGAGTAGCAGCTACATTTGGCTACATACGGACCGTTAGTGGAATTCCCGCGCGAGAGTAACGGTTAATGTGATTGGATATTAATTATTTGACTAGGCTACCTGTATTTGACATTGTGTTGTTATTTCGCTGAACACTAGATGGTTTAATTTTATTTTTGGCGGTGAAACGAGGCTACTCAGGCGAGAAGAAAACCTCGCCTCTCACCTATTTTTTGTTTCTTTTAAATGCGAATCACATTTTTATTTGGCGTACCCCCAACGGCATTGTGCAGTTTGGGAATAGCTGCACTAGACTATACCACACCACACAGCTAACTAGCTAGCAATACACTTACCTTCAACAATGCTTTACTTTTTATTTATTCATTTATCATTTTTTGGCGACTCTAGCTTTGAGGTGGGGTTAAGAGACTCGAGGGAGGGGGGGGGGGGTTACAGGAGGGATTAGAGAGTTAAGGGAGACAGAAGAATGAAGAAAGTAAAAGAGCAAGGCTCATTGGTCAAACACAAAGAAGCGTGCGAGGAAGGAGACCCTGGGAGTCAGGGTTAAATACCAACTAAGGACACCTTAAACGGGGCTGGCTGAGCAGCTATGCAGGGCACTGGAGTCCCCTCGCAGGTGCGCCTTTGACAGATGTGGCCTCCCTAACCTCTCTCTCAGCTAGAATGGGGACCGGGGTCAGGCCAGACATAGCCTGGGGCTGCCTATGGCACCTGACTGTCTCTGGAACTCTCTCTCGTTGCTTTACACACAAACACACACACAACAAATCTGGTGGCGACTAGATCAATTGGATTATCGCCTCTTAAAACAAGATCCACAATTTCCTGGGAAAGTAGTATCCCTTTAAAGAGGCCGAACAGCATTGTCATCCTTGTAAAAAATACAGCAGCATTGTCATCCTTTACTGTCTATCTCTCTCTCTATTACTCTCTATCTCTCTCTCTATTACTATCTCTCTCTATTACTATCTCTCTCTCTATTACTATCTCTCTCTATTACAATCTCTCTCTCTATTACTGTCTATCTCTCTCTTTATTACTGTCTATCTCTCTCTATTACTATCTCTCTCTATTACTATCTCTCTCTCTCTATTACGATCTCTCTCTATTACTGTCTCTCTCTCTATTACTGTCTATCTCTCTCTCTATTACTGTCTATCTCTCTCTATTACTATCTCTCTCTATTACGATCTCTCTCTCTATTACTATCTCTCTCTCTCTCTATTACTGTCTCTCTCTCTCTATTACTGTCTATCTCTCTCTCCATTACTATCTCTCTCTATTACTATCTCTCTCTATTACTATCTCTCTCTATTACTATCTCTAGTACTATATCTCTCTCTCTATTACTGTCTCTCTCTCTATTATTGTCTATCTCTCTCTATTACTATCTCTCTCTATATTACTATCTCTCTCTCTATATTACTGTCTCTCTCTCTCTATTACTATCTCTATCTATTACTGTCAATCTCTCTGTCACGTTCCTGACCTGTTTTCTGTTAGTTTTGTATGTGTTAGTTGGTCAGGACGTGAGTTTGGGTGGGCAGTCTATGTTTTCTGTTTCTATGTTGGTTTAAGGGTGACCTGATATGGCTCTCAATTAGAGGCAGGTGGTTTTCATTTCCTCTGATTGAGAGTCATATTAAGGTAGGTGTTTTCACACTGTTTGTTGTGGGTGGTTGTCTCCTGTGTTAGTGTCTGTCTATGTTGCACCATACGGGACTGTTTCGGTTTGTTTGTTCATTTTGTTCGTTCGGTTTTTATGTAGTCATTTCCCTGTTCGTGCGTTCTTCGTGTTACATGTAAGTTCTTACGTCCAGGTTTGTCTACATTCGTTTTGTTATTTTGTTAGTTAATTCAAGTATAGTTCGTTTTTTGTCTTCGTTGTTTTGTCGTGTCTAAATAAATATCATGTCTAAGTATCACGCTGCGTCTTGGTTCAATCCATGCTCCTCCTCTTCGGATGAAGAGGAAGAGGAGAACCGTTACACTCTCTCTCTATTCCTGTCTATCTCTCTCTCTATTACTGACAATCTCTCTCTATTACTGTCTATCTCTCTCTCTATTACTATCTCTCTCTCTCCATTACTCTCTCTCTCGCTCTCTCTATTACTATCTCTCTCTCTATTAATGTCTCTCTCTATTACTATCTCTCTCTATATTGCTGTCTATCTCTCTCTATTACTATATCTCTCTCTATTACTGTCTATCTCTCTCTCTCTCTATTACTGTCAATCTCTCTCTATTACTGTCTATCTCTCTCTCTATTAGTATCTCTCTCTCTATATTACTGTCTCTCTCTCTCTCTATTACTGTCTATCTCTCTCTATTACTACCTCTATCTCTATTACTATCTCTCTCTCGATTACTGCCTATCTCTCTCTCTCTCTCTCTCTCTCTATTACTGTCTCTCTCTCTCTCTATTACTGTCTCTCTCTATTAATGTATATCTCTCTCTATTACTATCTCTCTCTCTATTATTGTCTATCTCTCTCTATTACTATCTCTCTCTCTCTATTACTGTCTCTCTCTCTATATATTACTGTCTCTCTCTCTCTCTATTACTATCTCTCTCTCTCTCTATTACTCTCTCTCTCTCTCTCTCTCTCTCTCTCTATTACTATCTCTCTCTATTACTATCTCTCTCTCTCTCTATTACTGTATCTCTCTCTCTATTACTGTCTCTCTCTCTCTATTACTGTATCTCTCTCTCTATTACTGTCTATCTCTCTCTATTACTGTCTATCTATCTCTCTATTACTGTCTATCTCTCTCTATTACTATCTCTCTCTCTCTCTCTCTATTACTATCTCTCTCTATTACTATCTCTCTCTCTCTATTAATGTCTCTCTCTCTATTATTGTATATCTCTCTCTATTACTATCTCTCTCTCTATTACTATCTCTCTCTCTATATTACTGTCTCTCTCTCTATTACTATCTCTCTCTATTCCTGTCTATCTCTCTCTCTCTCTATTACTGTCAATCTCTCTCTATTACTGTCTATCTCTCTCTCTATTACTATCTCTCTCTCCATTACTGTCTCTCTCTCTCTCTCTCTATTACTATCTCTCTCTCTATTAATGTCTCTCTCTATTACTATCTCTCTCTATATTGCTGTCTATCTCTCTCTCTATTACTATATCTCTCTCTATTACAGTCTATCTCTCTCTCTCTCTATTACTGTCTATCTCTCTCTCTATTACTATCTCTCTCTCTATTACTGTCTGTCTCTCTCTATTACTATCTCTATCTATATTACTATCTCTCTCTCAATTAATGCCTATCTCTCTCTCTCTCTCTCTATTACTGTCTCTCTCTCTCTCTATTACTGTCTCTCTCTATTAATGTATATCTCTCTCTATTACTATCTCTCTCTCTCTATTATTGTCTTCCTCTTTCTATTACTATCTCTCTCTCTATTACTATCTCTCTCTCTATATATTACTCTCTCTCTCTCTCTCTATTACTATCTCTCTCTCTCTCTCTCTCTCTCTATTACTGTCTCTCTCTCTCTCTCTCTATTACTATCTCTCTCTCTATTACTGTCTCTCTCTATTACTATCTATCTATCTCTCTCTCTATTACTGTCTCTCTCTCTCTATTACTGTCTCTCTCTCTCTCTCTATTACTATCTATCTCTATTACTATCTCTCTCTCTATTACTATCTCTCTCTATTACTATCTCTCTCTCTCTATTACTGTCTCTCTCTCTCTCTCTCTCTCTCTCTATTAATGTCTATCTCTCTCTATTACTATCTCTCTCTATCTATTACTGTCTCTCTCTCTCTCTCTATTAATGTCTATCTCTCTATTACTATCTCTCTCTCTCTCTCTCTATTAGTGTCTATCTCTCTCTATTATTGTCTATCTCTCTCTCTATTACGATCTCTCTCTATATATTACTGTCTCTCTCTCTCTATTACTATCTCTCTCTATTACTGTCAATCTCTCTCTCTATTACTGTCTATCTCTCTCTCTCTCGCTATTACTGTCAATCTCTCTCTATTACTGTCTATCTCTCTCTCTACTACTATCTCTCTCTCTCTCTATTACTATCTCTCTCTATATTACTGTCTATATCTCTCTCTATTACTATCTCTCTCTCTATTACTGTCTCTCTCTATTACTGTCTCTCTCTCTATTACTGTCTATCTCTCTCTATTACTATCTCTCTCTATTACTATCTCTCTCTCTCTATTACTATCTCTCTCTCTCGATTACTGTCTCTCTCTCTCTCTCTATTACTGTCTCTCTCTATCTATTACTATCTCTCTCTCTCTATTACTATCTCTCTCTCTATTACTATCTCTCTCTCTATTACTATCTCTCTCTCGATTACTGTCTCTCTCTCTCTCTACTACTGTCTCTCTCTCTCTATTACTGTCTGTCTCTCTCTATTACTGTCTCTCTCTCTCTATTAGTCCTTCTGTATCTCTCTCTCTCTATTACTATCTCTCTCTTACTATAATTCTCTATTTCTACCCTTCTCTCTCTTTCCTTGCTCTACATCTTACTTACTCAATATCTCTATTTACATCTTACTCTATTTCTCTCTCTCTCTTTCTAGCCCATGAGGTGCAACACACAGAACAGGTCACCATGCTTCATATAGTTCAATCATGATTGCTTTCCTGTTTCCCCCCATCATTTCCTCTCTGTTTTTTAATTACACCCAACTCACTTCCAGAGAAGCTGGTCTTCATCTACTAAAAGAGAGGACAGAAAGAAAGAAAGAAAGAAAGAAAGAAAGAAAGAAAGAAAGAAAGAAAGAAAGAAAGAAAGAAAGAAAGAAAGAAAGAAAGAAAGAAAGAAAGAAAGAAAGAAAGAAGCTTTCCCCTGATGGCGCATAACATACATTCTCTTCAGCTGCTGTCAGAATAATTTTAGTAATTTTTTCCCTATGTCCAGCAAACATTAGTTTGCACATTAGCTTGACCCAGTTAATGTGTCTTTCCCGCTGCAGAGGGAGAAAAGAGAGGGAGAGGATCCAGGCTCGGGTTGATCAGAGCCGGGCCGAGCTGAACTGGGCTGGTGGCCTGTTCATGATTATGGACCAGAGGGACCTAGCCACAGCCAGAAAGGGAGGGAGGGAGGGAGGGAGGGAGGGAGGGAGGGAGGGAGGGAGGGAGGGAGGGAGGGAGGGAGGGACAGCCTGAGGAACATCTGAGAACCAAAGGGAAGGGAAGAGAGGAGAGGAGAGGAGAGGAGAGGAGAGGAGAGGAGAGGAGAGGAGAGGAGAGGAGAGGAGAGGAGAGGAGAGGAGAGGAGAGGAGAGGAGAGGAGAGGAGAGGAGAGGAGAGGAGTGGAGAGGAGGAGAGGAGAGGAGAGGAGAGGAGAGGAGAGGAGAGTGGAGTGGAGTGGAGTGGAGAGGAGAGTGGTTGGGGTGCAGAGTGGAGGGGAAAGCTTGGGGAAGGCAGGAAAGGAGGGAGTGGGTGAAATCCTCTGGTAGACTTACTGGAGATCCTCTGGTAGACTTACTGGAGAGCATTAACGCTTCTTTTCTTTCTATTCTTTTGATGTGTGCTTTTTTTCTCACAGATTCCAGCATGTTAAGAGAGAGAACAGAGAGGGGGGGCTGAGAGAGAGAGGAGGAGGGGGGAGCTGATCATTCTGTTTAATCACCATTTGGAAAAGGGCCAGATAGTCTGCAGTGAGTGAGGGAGGGAGGTGGAAAGAGAGATAGAGAGAGACTAAAAGAGAGGGGGATGAGCCTGAGAACTGAGCCCCTTGAAACAGCTTGGAGCAAAGCAATGTGTGTGTGTGTGTGTGTGTGTGTGTGTGTGTGTGTGTGTGTGTGTGTGTGTGTGTGTGTGTGTGTGTGTGTGTGTGTGTGTGTGTGTGTGTACACCAACGTGCGTCTGAGAGTGAGGCCCTGTGAATGCCTGTGAATGCCTGTGAATGCCTGTAAATGCCTGTGAATGCTGAATCCAGCAAGAATCTGGTCTCAGTGCGAAGTGGAGGGAGCAGAGGGAGCGGGAGAGATCCATTTTAAAACTATGTGCATTAACTATACTGGCCCCATAGATTAAGCACTCTGCATGAATAATTTAGCCACTCTTATGCTAATGGCATCATGAAAGTATCCCCTCTGTTCTGTGTTTTCTTCCCCCTCCGGAGCAACTATTCTCAGCTTTCAACAAAAGCCCTGCCCCTTCTGAACAAACACAGAGACACTGATACTGTTTTCACAACAACGCCACAGACACCTGACTAGCATGGTCTGGACATGTAGTGACACAGCTTTACAACCCATATGTAGACAACAACCCCATGGAGAACTCTTCATGTAGTAACGTTATGCATGTTGGAAAGTCATGCTACGGGTAGGCCAGGCCTGTGTAGGAAAGCTCTGTGTTTATCCATTCTCCTGCTTTGGCTAGGGTGTCAATAAGATTTGTGGGCACAGTGACCGACGGCCCAAATGCCAGTGAAAGCCACAGGCGGAAGGCACACTAGGCACATCACGATAGCTCTTAATTTATTGTTAATGCGATCATTGTTGCCATTTAAGTGGTTTTGTAAGCAATCTACTGAGGGCAGGCTCCTCTTCCTAAACCTTTCACCCTGGCTGCTGCTATCCTCACCCTGGCTGCTGCTATCCTCACCCTGGCTGCCCTCACTTCATCCTCTTTCTATCTCTCTCTCTCTCTTTCGCTCTGTCCTTCTTGAGCATCTCTCTCTCTGCTCTCTGTATTGTTTTGAAAGAAGGAGGAACGTCTAGCCTGCCTGTTTCCACTGCTGTGGTGTTGTGGTGAGGTAGGGGCACTGTGTAAAAGTTATCAGTCCTCTAACAGCTGGGAGTGACGGCCATAAAACAGCAGGGCCCGGTTCTGCTTTACTGTTTATCTGTTGTTTATTGGCCAGTATTCAGCTTTAATTACTAGTCTAAATTAAACTCTAACAGGCACCCAGAGACAGCCAACTAGCACATACACACAGGGCAGGAACAGCAGACACAAAAATGCAACAAGGCTTCCATCTTGTGTTTTAGCTGAGTCCCTGGCTTCCTTTCTGTTGTGGTTTCCTTTTACTTCTCTTATTTTGGGGGGGACTTCATTTGAGCACACAGTAAAGCTGTACCAGGGCCTTGAAAAAAGAGAAAAAGAAGCCAAAGGTCTGGAAACACAAGGAATGACCCCCCTCTGGTGAGCTCAACCACAATGGCCCTGCCTAGAGGGGCCCCTGGCCAGGGATGGGCGAGCTGCACACACTCCAACACACACTGAAAACACACACACCACACCGCCACCAGGGCTACTGTAGCACGCTCCCACCAAGCCCCACCACTCTCTCTCTCCCCCTCAACCTCTCTCTCTCTCTCTCTCCCTAAAACTCTCTCTCTCTCTCCTTCAACCTCTCTCTCCCTCAATCTCTCTCTCTCTCCCTCAACCTCTCTTGCTCCCTCAACCTCTCTCCCTCAACCTCTCTCTCCCTCAACCTCTATCTTTCTCTCTCTGTACCTCTCAGGGGAGTCTGTGTAGCTGCAGAACATGGAGGATTGTTCAATTGCTGAGAAAATGTACAAAACGTTTTCTCTTTTTTTTTGGTGGGGCTTTTAGTAGTAAAATGGGGGGAATGGTACGGAGAGGCCTTTTGCTCACCACTCAAGATGTCAACATGGATTTGGTTTTCATGCATATCTAATAATTATAGGAGCGGACTGAAGAAAGGGAGGGGGAGGGAGGGAGGGAGGGAGGGAGGGAGGGAGGGAGGGAGGGAGGGAGGGAGGGAGGGAGGGAGGGAGGGAGGGAGGGAGCTTCCCTACCTTGAAGTTGTATCAGTAGTGAGGATTTACTGTAGTTGAGTGAGTCTGTGAGTGTATCTGACTGTACAATGTTTGGCATGGACATGAAGTGGAGTATGCTTCATCCGTTTCCAGCTCAAACACACTTTGGGTGTTTTAAACTGATATTGGCCACCTTCTTCGAAATAAACTCCTATTTTTAAACAGCCACTGACATCAGGTCTGACTTATTACTACTTAATTTACGTTTCTGGTGTCTCAAGATAAGCTCAGAATAAATCAAAGGTGCTGCTAATCAAAAGGGCTACAAGACGAGCCAACACTGATGCTCTGATAGTGGAGAGCACTGAGCTGCAATCTGTAAGGAAGCCTATTGAAACTTCTCCCATGCACCACTGCTGTTTATCAAGCTAGAACACATGGAGTTCTAATCACAGACAGTAAGTAAGAGTGCAGAATTTCCCCCCAAGGTGATAATTCATATTTTCATTTTTGGAAGGGATTTCAGAGTGGAAAAAAAGTGTGTGAGCGAATGAGGTGGAGGATGAGGAGGGAGGGGGGTGGGGTGTTAGCAGGCCTGTGTGCTGTACCCAAACCCTCTCTCCAATGTGTCAAAACCTTAACTGGCAATCTCTACTGACAGCTATGAGCATGCTTCACCTTGCTTACTGCTTCACAATAAATGATTCATTAAGAGGGGATACACATATTTTCTCACTGGTTAACCTCTCTTGGGTATGTGAGACGTTAGCGTCCCACCTCTTCAACAGCCAGTGAAACTGCTGGGCGCCAAATTCAAATACAGAAATACTCATTATAAAAATTCAGAAAACAAAACATATTTGACATAGGTTTAAAGATGAACTTCTTGTGAATCCAACCACGGTGTCAGATTTTTAAAATGCTTTACGGCGAAAACATACCTCACGATTATTTGAGAACATTACAAACAGCAGACAAATCATTACAAACAGTAACCAGCCAAGTAGAAGAGTTACACAAGTCAGAAATAGAGATAAGATTCATCCCTTACCTTTGATGATCTTCATATGGTTGCACTCAGCAGATATTCATTTACTCAATAAATGTTCCTTTTGTTCGATAGTCTCTTTATATCCAAAAACCTCCGTTTTGTTCGCGCGTTTTCTTCAGTAATCCACAGGCTCAAACAGTCAAAACAAAAAATCCAAATTGTATCCGTAAAGTTCATAGAAACATGTCAAACGATGTTTATATTCAATCCTCAGGTTGTTTTTAGCCTAAATAATCGATAATATTTCAACCGGACAATAACGTCATCAATATAAAAGGTAAACAAGAAAGGCACTCTCTCGGTCGTTTGCATGAAAAAGCTCTGTGACACTTTAGTGTCCACTCATTCAGACTGCTCTTACTTCCTCATTTTTCAGAATACAAGCCTGAAACAATTTCTAAAGACTGTTGACATCTTGTGGAAGGCATAGGAACTGCAATTTGAGTCCTAAGTCAATGGATACTGTAATGGCATTGAATAGAAAACTACAAAAACAAAAACAAAACTACTTCCCGAATGGATTTTTCTCAGGTTTTTGCCTGCCAAATCAGTTCTGTTATACTCACAGACACTATTTTAACAGTTTTGGAAACTTTAGAGTGTTTTCTATCCAAATCTACCAGTTATATGCATATAATATCTTCTGGGCCCGAGAAGCAGGCAGTTTAATTTGGGCATGCTTTTCATCCAAAATTCTGAATGCTGCCCCCTACCCTAGAGAAGTTAAAATGTTTTCTGGCAGGGGTTCAGAATAATGCTCAGTGCTGAGATACAAGCGAGAGATTATGTTGTTACGAATGTACATTTTCTCTAGGCCTGTATCTACACTCACACATTCTCTCTCTCTCTTTCTCAGAAGGGAGGGAAAGGTATGAGAGGTGTATGCTGTCATGTAATTTACCTAACAGGAACTATAAACCGTCAAAGTAATGACTGATTAACATGAGGAGGAAAACAGGAGAATTCACACTCGCCAACGCATCCACTTAGCCATTGTCAGAGACCCCTGTGTAGGTTATATAAATCAGGAACATTTCAACACTCACTAGAAAATACAAGACCCAAAAAGGTGGCCTTAAGACTTCTCATTTAAAAGAAATTAAGCGATTTTTTTAAGCCCCACACTTCTTTCAACCTGCAGTGGGCTAAATCAGGCCCACACAGAGTAATTATTGGTAGTCTTAAACAAATCTACTTTGAAACAAAAGTATACACCTCACACACATGGTTATGGGCTTTAAAAAAAGCAGACACCTGTACCATGTCAGATATAGAGGTGAAATGTTATACATTTTGAGATTGGATCCCAATATTACACTTTATATACATCACAGAAGACTGAAATATAACAAAACTGTTTGATATAGAAACACTGGATTTCCGTCATAAAAAAAGTTTAAAACTTTATTAATTATGAAATGATTAAAAATATGAGTAACATTCCACCCATGAGGCCAAAGAGGGGGCTTTTGGTCATTGACTGCAGGAAAGGGCTACAAGTATTCGCAGAAAAGGATGATTCACTTATGTTTTTTTTGTTCGTTCCTTACAGCTCTTGTCTTTCCTTCCGCCTCCCTGACTCTCTATCGCTTTCTCTCTATCTCTTTCTCTCTATCCCTTTCCCCTCATTCTTTCTTTCTTTCTTTCTACAGTACCTCAACCTCCACCCATTTTAACAGAGGCTAACCTGTTAAATACCTGATTAATTAGGTGAGGCACACGTTTGGCTCTTTCTCTGTGGGCTTAAGTGTTCAGACTATGGAGTGTATTTTTGTAACGTGGAAATATGGTTGAGATGAGAAGGCTATCCATGCATGGAGAGGAGTAGAATGGAGGGGAGAGGACAGGGGGCTCTGTCAGAGTGGAAGGGCCAGAGTTGTGAGTCAGGGAGAGCTTCAAGCGTAAACGTAATTGCAAGAATGTGAAAAATGAGGTGGACGGGCTCCCGAGCGGAGCTAAAGGTCAGAGCGAGCCTCACACGAAACAACTGGCTGGAGGACGGCCTCATTAGACCATTAAATCAGCTGCCTCCTCTCTCTCGCTCCTTTCTCTCTTCTTTTTTCTCATTCGTACTCTTTTTTTCTCTCTGTCTTGATTTTCTCTCCTCATTTTCCCTACTCTGTTTTTTCTACTCCTTTCTCTCTACACCTCCTCGTTTTGGCATCTCTTTTTCTCTCTCCTCTTTCTTTTGTTCTATCCCCCTCCTCCTTATTTTCCTTTTTTTCACTCAGGGGTTTGAGCTGGAGGTAAGTACAGCATTTATCCCCTTTTGGTCTGGGGCAGGGAGGCCCAGGTCTGGTCTGGGGCAGGGAGGCCCAGGTCTGGTCTGGGGCAGGGAGGCCCAGGTCTGGTCTGGGGCAGGGAGGCCCAGGTCTAGTCTGGGGCAGGGAGGCCCAGATCTGGTCTGGGGCAGGGAGGCCTAGGTCTGGTCTGGGGCAGGGAGGCCCAGGTCTGGTCTGGGGCAGGGAGGCCCAGATCTGGTCTGGGTCCTACTTGGCCCAGTGCTCAGCGTCGTACGGTAACTGTCTTGGCCCATATTGATCAGCTGTTACTGGATCCGGTGATGAGAGGAGTCGATAAGTGCTCTGTGGATTACAGGTCACTTGTACATATGCGTGTAAGATAATCAATAGGGAGTGCATTTCTTTCTACTTCCTCCCTTTCTCTATTATTTCTCTCCCTTGTGCAGCCTTCTTTTCTGCATCGCTTAGTCTCTATGAAAGAAGGGCTCCTGTACTGGCTTTGAAGGGATGACCAACAATGAGAAGGTATAGTGTATTCAATAAACCTGAATTTAACAAATCAATATTTTGACAGATGTACAGTAGCTACACTGGTTTCTAAAAAGGGGTTCAATATGTGAACTGAATCTCAGAGCTACTGTTCACCTTGCCAGACACAGGCCACAGTGACTGGCCAGATCCTCTCTAAATCGCGGTGCACCTCGAGAACCGGAGATACTGTCAAGGCCAAGCCCCTTTTGATCAGCCAGTCAGCTGCCTTTGATGCAACTAGTCCTGACACGGG
The DNA here is from genome assembly GCF_016432855.1 of Salvelinus namaycush. NCBI lineage: Eukaryota > Metazoa > Chordata > Actinopteri > Salmoniformes > Salmonidae > Salvelinus > Salvelinus namaycush. The sequence continues at coordinate 18,718,943 of NC_052334.1, forward strand.
CCCACCACAAAGGTCTACTCTAGGAGTGTCTCTGTGGTCAGTAATGGCTCAGCAACACAGCCACTCCGACAGACTCACAGACTCAGACAGACTCTATGATTAAACCAGCACAACCACAGAACACACACACACACCATCAATATATTTGATTGCCTATCTGCAAAAGGATAGCCGTGATTGAACTTGACAAGCATCTGGCCTGTTGTGGAGACAGACAGTGTGAGGGAGAAGAGTGTGTGTGTGTGTGATGAAATTCCATGCAAACCCCAGACGGAAACAGACACACACACACACACACACACACACACACACACACACACACACACACACACACACACACACACACACACACACACACACACACACACACACACACACACACACACACACACACACACAGCCGCCAGTAAAAGGAGCTCTGACTGCAACAGAGAACATTGAAAACAAGGGCAGGACAAGAAAGGAAAGGCTAGTGGCTAATCAACACTGTTGTCTTAGCAAAGACACTATTAAGATAACAGTGTTGAATCCCTTATTCATGAATTGAAACAAGTTTGTTAGTTCTGTTTTGGTGTGATGCCTTGCGTTGATGTCTTCGTTTGAATACTTCAACAAATGTGAATATTAGAAAGTCAGAACACTGTAACTATCCAAAATGCAGACTCACAGACATGACTTGCATTATAACTATAATATTGTGTACAGGTTGTTCTTTTTAATGCATTGTGGCAGGCTGGCTGGCAAGCAGTACATCCAGACTAGAGCCAGATAAAAACAGAAGTTGTTCTGAGTTGTAATTAGGCTTGTCATGCTAGCAACGTTAATATGTTTTAAATGCTAGTGAAAACTGGCACAAATATCCTATTAATCACCTGCTTTTCTTAGAGCCCTGTTCAACTCCACCCCTAAATAGCTACAGTTACAGCAGTTAATAATGTGCTGTGCTGTACTGTTATGTGCTGTGCTGTACTGTGCTGTGCTGTGCTGTGCTGTGCTGTGCTGTGCTGTGCTGTGCTGTGCTGTGCTCTTATGTGCTGTGCTGTACTGTGCTGTACTGTGCTGTGCTGTACTGTGCTGTACTCTGCTGTGCTGTTATGTGCTGTGCTGTACTGTGCTGTGCTGTGCTGTTCTGTTATGTGCTGTGCTGTACTGTGCTGTGCTGTACTGTGCTGTACTGTGCTGTGCTGTGCTGTTATGTGCTGTACTGTGCTGTGCTGTACTGTGCTGTACTGTGCTGTACTGTGCTGTGCTGTACTGTGCTGTACTCTGCTGTGCTGTTATGTGCTGTGCTGTACTGTGCTGTGCTGTGCTGTTCTGTTATGTGCTGTGCTGTACTGTGCTGTACTGTGCTGTGCTGTGCTGTTATGTGCTGTACTGTGCTGTGTTGTACTGTGCTGTACTGTGCTGTACTGTGCTGTACTGTACTGTGCTGTGCTGTTATGTGCTGTGCTGTTCTGTACTGTGCTGTGCTGTACTGTGCAGTGATGTTATGTGCTGTACAGTGCTGTGCTGTGCGTGTGCGTGTGCGTGCACGTGCACGTGTGTGCGCACAAGTGAGAGAAAATGGACACTTCAACACTATTTCTAATGAGGAGTTGAAGAGTAAGTGTCAATGCCATCCATTTATTCTAGTCCTATAAAGCGGTGGATTGGCAAATCCTTAAAATGTTACATTGCGTGCGTGTATGTGTTTGTGTGGGTGTGTGCATGCGTGAATACCTGTGTGCATGTGTGTATGCTGGCTCACCTTGCTCGCTGCTGTTGTCACCGCTCTGTGAAGCGTGGCCCCCGCTGGAGGGCCCTGGTGTGCCGGCCGAGTGTGTGGAGGTGGCGTCATCGTGGTCTCTCCAGGAAGCTGGGTTCTGTTTGGAGTTTTACAAAAGAGAGAGAGAGAGGGATCCATCCAAACCGCAAACCAGGAGAGGAGAGCAGGAAGGAGGAGGAGAGAGATGGGGAGAGGGGAAAAGAGAGCGGGAGACCACATGAGTATGTTGGAAACATCAGAGTGACATCTGTAAGGGTCTACAGTGCAGCGAGGATCTCTGTGACTGCTTGCATTCCTTGGGAAAGCAAAGACCTCTACTCATTCCCCCTAGCACACAATCAACAACGCTGCTACAATCAAAAGCAGAAAGACAAAAGCCACATGCACTAATGTCTAAACTCTGCAATCACAGAGTTTCATTAACACATAAGAGCACACAACACAGAGAAGACAGTTAATGTGGAGTCTGATTTTGAACGGTGCAGGCAGGGCGCTCGCTGAAGAATTGTCTAAACACATATGGCCGGGCCCGTGGACTTAGTTTATACCGTAACCAATTGAGACTTCCGTGTCAAGTGAGGAATATCGAGGAAAGAAGTCTAAATACACCACAAGAGCTATTCATCATCAGCACTGTCAGAAATGAACATAAGATATGACAGTGATTCTCCCTCTAATCTGCCAAACAATGCACACACACACACACACACACACACACACACACACACACACACACACACACACACACACACACACACACACACACACACACACACACACACACACACACACACACACACACACAGACACACAGACACACAGACACACAGAGAGACACACACACCCAGAGATACACATACATTCAGAGAAAGCTCAGAGCACTCCTACAGAGACAACTGGCTCCAATAGTGGCATGGTTTGCACAATAAAAACTTGGAGCTCATAAGTACAGTTACTCCTCCCTTTCTCTACTCCCCTTTTTCCTCCCTCGGTCTCCTCCCTCTCTCTCCTCCCTCCCTCTCCTCCATCTCTCTTTTTCCATTCTCTTCTTCCTCTCTCCTCCCTTTCTCTCCTCCCTCTCTCTCCTTGTTCTCTCTCTCCTCCCGTTTTCTCTTTCTCCTCCTTCTCTCTCTCCTGGTCATTCCCAGGTCCCTGCTGGTCCGGACCGGGGAACTGGCGTCCTACAGCACAGTACAGGAAAGGCTTTATCAGTGCCACACGAAGGCAGGCTACAAGTGGAATTTCCTCTGCCATTCACACCACAGAGGGATAGACTGACCACGTCACTCCTATACACACAGTACAGATAGACACATGAGTCACACACACACACACACACACACACACACACACACACACACACACACACACACACACACACACACACACACACACACACACACATACACATACACATACACATACATTTACATTTACAATCACACAGACATCGCTCACATACACCATAACACACACACACACATACAAACAAAGTCTAATCTATCCCAACTTAACTTGTCACCTTTTAAAACAATGACAAAATGTTGGCCCAACGTTGTCTGGGGCCCTGGAGAAGCAGCCCCTTGAAAGGAGCCCGAGCCAAACAAACACAGGCCTGCACCAAGGCTTCCCACAAACCTTAGTCCACTTCTCCCAGCTCAATTTGTTTTTGTCTCAAACACACACACATATATTAAAAGCAGGAGGGAAAGTACAGGCCACAGAATTATTTCAAAAGAGACTGTTTTTACCAATCACCTTAAGCTCAGTAGTGATCCTGCTGAACGTTTGCCTGCTAGTGAGGCTGCCCCAGTTTGAGTGAGCTGTTCTGGGGGAGGACAGACAGGAGATTGCCTGGGGAGGAGTTCACGAGGAGAGGCTATGAGGCAGCAGCACAGAGCGGTTAGCTGACTGGCTGGTTGGTCCTTATGTGCTGCCGTTGCTGCTCTGGCTCTGGCTGTGCCTACGAGCAGCTCAGCGGCCCTCCTTTCATCTGGTAAGTTTTTGGGGAGGAAGACTGTGTTCTCAAACAGCTCGGAGCGGAGTGGAAAACAGCAGGCAGACACAGGCCCTTCAGCCCCAGCACTCCACTACAACCCCTCTCAGCGTCAGCTGTTCTCCGGATGGCAATCATATAAAGAGCTGGGAGAATTATCCAGAAGAGGAGAGGAGGTGGGGGGAAATAAGGCAGGCCGGACAATAGCCCCCGCATGGGTTTTAGCCCTTCTGAATGAGGGAGTGGAAAAGAGGTGTGCTTCGATGCGGTCAAGAGCCTTCCTTTACAATTATCTGTATATTTATTACATAGAGGGTAACAACACTAACGTGAGCCATCTTATTACACTTCTATTAAGCCAATGTCAATAAAAAAGGAAGGGCAGGCAAAGGGAGGGAGGCAGGCTGAGACAGAGGGGAGAGAGACTGAGAGAGAGAAAGACAGAGAGACAGAGAGAGAAAAGAATAGCGACTGAGACAGATAAATAGTGTCTCCATTCTCGGAGGCCATGAAGTCCAAACCCCAGCCACCAGATATGCAGCCGATTCGTTTATAAAGAGGCTGAAAATGTGTCTCGGCGGGACGCAGCCTCAAGAGCCCAGGCAGCGCATGATGTATTTAGCCAGAGCCAGGCTCCACAGATCCCAAATGGGCTCTTGTTGCTCTAAGGGAAGAAAATGACTGGGTTCCACTTCCTGATCACTGAAACACCCATTGCCGGCCAGACTGACCTAGAAGGCTACTCTACAGTACGCTAACTAACTCAATGACTCTCAGACTCTCTTTCTCTATCTCTCGCTTTCTCCACAACACTGCAGCCAGTCAGGACAGCCTCGGATCTGACGGCCAGCTATGCCAGGGAACCACATGGATTTAATGCAACGGCTGAATCCATAGGACTTCATTTAGCTATCATAGCACAGTAATGTGTCATTTTTAATGGTTCTGGTACTAAATTCTATTCAGAGACAGTTTAACTAATGGGAGTGATATTTGGCAGTGATTTGCTAGCCAGAGGTACAGTAAATGGAAGCTTGGCCAGGGATCTAGGCCTTGGACTAAACTAGGCCCTGTTGGTCACTGTAACATAAGCAAAGACCAAACAACTGTAGGAAAATTATGTAGGTCCAAACAAATGCTTCACTATGCGTAGATGTCGCTCACCTCTCATCAATAACCGCTCTCGCATAACATGGCAACAAATATCCCAACACCTGCGTTAACTTTCCACACTCAACAGGGCGACAAAAGCAATAGCCTTCCTTTCCCTGCTGTGAATTATTCAGTGAACCTCTCCAAGCTATGAAAGGTGAGCGCACACCAAGGCCTGCATTACCAATACACAGGCAGACACACACTCACAAACACAGATAGCAGGCCTCCCATGAGTCCATTAAAGTTCAAACAAGACGTTAAAAAAAAAATACTTCACCCAAAAGGGTCTTTCTTCGTCAATCTAAAAACCAAGATCACAACAACAACAAATCACAATGCCTGTAGCACCACGTCATGTGACTACTCCCTGTAGCTTGGCATCATTAGGAGTCAAACAGGGTTCACTCCATGCTCTTCTCTAATTGTGTTAAAGAGCACTGTTACCAGGAGAGACCAGAGGAGCAACGATGCGAACGCAACACAACACACAGCGCAGACAGGCACACAGGCAGACAGACAGGCAGGCAGGGAGACAGGCAGAGAGACAGACAGACCATCTGACAGGAAGACAGACTGGCAGACAGACAGGCAGGCAGGGAGACAGGCAGAGAGACAGACAGACCGTCTGACAGGCAGACAGACTGGCAGACAGACAAGCAGGCAGGGAGACAGGTAGGGAGACAGACAGACCGTCTGACAGGCAGACAGGCATACAGATAATAGATAGACTAGATGGAAAATAAGATACAAGGCAAGCTTGGTCACCCGTGGCTGCCTTCTCTATTTGCTGAGGTTAGCGACTCACAGCTGATAATGCATGTTGTAATTAATATAAAAGCAGGATACAATATGTGGGGAGAGCCTTGTAGTGCATCAGGGCAACAGGAGAACAACTCACTCCTCTCCTCCTGTTGTCCTCCTTTTCTCATGTATACACACACTTGCCCTACCCATCACAGCAATTTCACAGGTTTTTTTTCTTCAGTACATCCCTTGGACTATAAAATACAATTGATTGAGCACCGTCATTGAATTTAATTCAAATTCCCAAGAAACCAAGGAACTGAAAAAGAGGAATGGGCACTGAAAAACAGGTATAATGCAGAGTGAGGCGGGGGACTACACTGGTGTAGTGTATACTGTTGTACCACTTCCTGCAACGGCTGGGCTTGGGAGGCTCCTCTACTGAACATGTCCCATATTGCTGACACACCAGAAACATAAATCATCATAAATCATAGCCAGCTGACATTTCAAGACACATCTTGCCACACCGCATATGCAGTTAAAGTCCTTGCACATTTTTGTTGAATTTGACACGTAATTACAGACACGCCAAAAAAAGATGTTCAAAAATGAAGGTGCTCTTCTAGTAAACAACTGAGAATTTTTTCAGCACCTACAATTATCCTCCAAGAATAAAAAGGAAACATTAATAAAGCATCTAATAATTCACCATTGTGTGTTTTAAGAGATAGGCGTGGCTGGCAGGCAGTGTGTACAGTGGGTAATTTACTTCAGGGCAAAATAAGTCTTCATTGCACTGAATGGCACATTACATGTGCAATCATTCCATCAGAAAGCACAGATAACAACTTGATTACACACCATTGAGCTCTATGTGATTTACAACCTTAACCACGTTTCCATCCACAGTCTTTATGTGAGTAAAGTCATACTGTATAAAAAAAAAAAAATCACGACAGCTGTGACGGAAACAGGAAGTTTCGGTACAATTGTATAAATGCCAACCGCCAATTTTGGTTAATTCGACATGGTCGGATCTTTTTGTATCAGTAAAATTTGTTAATGTGAGAAATGGCGGTGGAAACGCCTTTAAGTGCACATACTGATATAATAACCATCATATCGAAGTAAACGTGGAGTCACGCGATGATATGGTGTGTTGTCTTCTCACTACGCCTCGGGAAACCATGCAGTTTTTTTCCGCTATACATGAAATAAGTTATGATGAACATCACAGGGTGTTGAAAGTGCAAGGTGCTGTGCTGATGTTCCTTTCCAATAATTATAGAGGGTCTTATTCTGGTGACATGATGATCAAAGCTTGGCTGCTGTTTGACAAATTAAAATAATCCATAATAATCTCATAATGTAGGATATACCCGCACTGTATCTGCGAGCTTTAGGCTAGATCGCTTGTGGGCACATTCGCTATACAACACAAAAAGTGTGTAGAGTTGAAAATGAGATGGAAACCCATTTAACTTGTATTTTCTATTCGGTACATGGGAATTTTACCACAAAAGTAATTTTTATATGCACTACGTCATCACTCACAGACTTTTATCCACATCAAGTCAATTGATGGAAGCACATCTGGAAAATACGCAGATTTATTTATGCTGATTTTTTTATGTTCACATGCAAATCTGTCGCCAATTGGATGGAAACCTAGCTACTGACTCACAAACATGAGAGCATAACTCCTCAATCTGACAAGTGATTAACTAAAAGACACATCTACAACACACATGACAACATCTTAGAATACAACTGAAATATTTCAAATGACAAAACAACAATAAAATTATTGCTCTTATACACCCCTAAGCAGTAGTTATTATGAACATGCATGGCATGAGGTGCAATAGGTATGAAACAGTGGAGGATCCTCAGAGGAGGAAGGGGAGGACCAGGAATTTCATAAAAATAAAAATACTGAAACTTTTAAAAAGCTATTATTTTTAGTTAAAACTGTACTAAATATATTCACGTCACCAAATAACTGATTAAAAAACACTGTTTTGCAATGAAGGTCTACAGTAGCCTCAACAGCACTCTGTAGGGTAGCACCATGGTGTAGCTGGAGGACAGCAATTTTTGTCCTCCTCTGTGTATATTCACTTCAATACAAAACTTAGGAGGCTCATGGTTCTCACCCCCTTCCATAGATGTACAAAGTAATTATGACGACTTCTGGAGGGCGTCCTTCAACTTATCAGAGCTCTTGCAGCATAAACTGACATGTTGTCTATCCAATCAAAGGATCAGAGAATGAATATAGTACTGAAAGCATAAGCCACAGCTAGCTAGCACAGCAGTGCATAACATGAGGTGAGTAGTTGATTCGAAGAGAGAAAAATACAATAATTGAACAGTTTTTAACAAATACATTTCTTACAAAATAAATAAGCAGCAGAGAGCGACAGCGATAGCTATATATTATTATTTTTTTTTTTTTTCAATTTCACCTACTTAGCTAGCTAGCTAATGCAGCTAATTTAGCCTACTCAACAACCTGACTCAAACAGAGGGGAATCTCTGAGTGGAGAACTGCAAATGGAGCACAAAATTTGTCTGATGCCAAGCAGAAATTACAATAAGAAGCATTTTAAATCTGCATTTAAAAAACACAGCAAGATATTTCTTATGCGTTTAATCTTTTTTTCCTGCGTGAAAAATGCAGAATTCTTCATTAACACAACCCCTAAGTTTAACTTGCTAGTTAATCTAAGTAAGTGGCTGAATTAATAAGGTGATGTAGCATCATATTGTGTTAGCTTTCTGCCGTGTTTGAGAAGTTAAAGCCCTTTGGATTACTTATTTGTACAGCTGCCACTATCTTGAGTACCTTGCTGCTTTTTCTCCTCTCTGTTCTTACCTGTCTGCTCCTCCCCATCTTCTCAGAGCAGAGCAGGAAGGCCCGTTGCCCTAGCAACTCCAGACTCCACACAGACACAACCTGTAGCCTACACATGCTGCTCCAGAGCCAGTACTGTTCTTCCTTCAGACAAGCATGCGTCAGAAATGTGTTCATTTGCACAATGTCTCTCATTCACAATCACTTGTAAATGTCCAGACTCACCAAAAATTACATTCTGTAGCTCCTACCTATATATGTATAACCTTATGAGCTGGGTTGCCTGTCTTTGCAATTAGTTTATTTTCGTTTTCACTCATTAGCATATTTAGCTACCAGCCATTAAAATGAGCTATTACTTGTGCTAATTTTGTTAGCATTGTGGTAATAGATGCCCAATGGGCTTTTGTTCTTTTTTTTTGGCGCCCCCTTGTGTACTAAGCTTGGAATTCCGTATATGCAGGTATGAGAGAAGGACGGTAATGATGACATGGAAATCTGGGTACCACCCAACCCTACATGGGGAGGTGTTTTCGCCTGGTCAAATATAGCTGTTGTGTTGTGCACTGAAGTCCACAAGCGAAGGGAAAATGTGAGAGGAGGAAAGCACGTAGATGTGATGATGCAGTTTGTATGGCTGCTATGAAAGTGCACTGTGTGTGCGGGTGATAAGGGGTGTATTCATTCTACCGATTCTGTGGCAAAAAGTTTCTTAAACAGTAGCAAATGGAACAAAACGGGATGGACCTACCTGAATTTGTCCAATAGAAATTCTCGTTTTAGTTGCAACACGGTTTTGCAACTGTTGGGACTAATGATTACACCCTAGATCAGCTAGGTGCAGGAAAGAGTGTGCAAGGCAGTATTGAATGTGTCACTGTCTGTCACCTTGTCTCTCGACCTGTGTACCTACTTTTATTCATAGGTTAGGTTGTAGCAACCTCATGATGGGTATAGGGCAAATTCAAGAATCATGTGTTAGTCTAAACCTATCAATGTGACATAGAACTGTGTGAATGGAATATGAATGACAGTCATCCAATATTTTGTAAAAGAAATAAGGTAATGCTCATAAAAATATAACAAATCCTGGTGTAAAATAAGCTTACACATATCTTAAGAATATGATCATAAAACTACAACTCCGGGAATGTGTTTTAGCTCAGTTGTAGTTTGCATTGGCGTCTATGTTATGGGGCTAGGAGGGAGGGATGTGTGGGTAGCAGAGGGGTGGGGGACTGCAACAAGTGAGCCTCGAGCCTCTCTCTCCCTACTACCCATAGTGATTAGACATGCCAGCCAACAGGCCCCTGCATCTGAACACTAATCTAATCGGAAACGTAGGCCCAGACACAAAACAATTGTCTGGAACAATGCAGCCAGGCCACTCAACGACACATTGTTTTGATGGGGGGATCCAAACAAAGTCAGTCCAGTTGGCGAGAGCTACTTATATTAGAACACCTTCCAAAACTGACAAATTCCACGGTTTAACAGCACTGAAAGCTCGTGAGGCTAGACGTAGGCTATGCAGGGAGGCAGAGTGTACGATTATGGAGCAAAGAGCGGGTAGTACTAAGCATAGGCACTTAAAGAAACAGGCCATTTATTACATGTCCAATGATAACAACAGAAGCCACTGTATATTGTACAGTATATCATATTATTGGCATGAATCCTTGTCACCATCACGATCAATGTGTTTTTACAGCCCAAGCCTTTACCAGAGAATGAAATGTAAACACTAGTGTTTTCTCTCCGGCCGTGCAGAGCTAAGATAACCTACACATAACCTTTGTGGGAACTACAACCGACAGCCCTCAAGCGTTGAGAGAAAAACCGAGTGGCAGAAAGTCAACTCCCACAATATTTCTTCATAACAAACAAACTATGCACAAGTCATAAAAAAACTGTCTCAATAGCAATGTGCATGTATTGGAGGAAAATTAACATCTTGGCTAATATGTAGGACTACTGATTGAAAAAAAGCCATGCAAAAGACAGGAGGGGGCACAAAGAACAAATTCATTAGAACAGATCATATTCAGCAACCATTAATTCTATTCGCCACCTTAATTGGATGTAGCACAGAGAAGACTGAAATGTAATTTCATTAATTAAAAGACAAGCAGGCACAGCAACTAACGAACGGCACCATGGCACTGATCGTTTGCTAAGATCCAGACAGACCCTTGTTTTCACTATCCATGTGAAACAAAACATCATCCATTTTCCTGTGACAGGGGTGCTTGGTGGTAGCGGTGCGCTGGGTCAAAATGGGGGGGGGGGGGGGGGGGGGGTTAGGACAGTCATAGTAAGCCAAAGTAAGAAATCAACAGTAGCATAAAGGCTTCATCCCCTCTGACAAAGGTATAATCCAATCAAAGACAACACAACGTTGAAGTGTAAATAACACAACTAATAATTCTTATTGGGTTCTAATGTCAGGTATGGATGGAGAGAAACCAGGGAGAGAGAGGGAGAGAGAGGGAGAGAGAGGGAGAGAGGAAAGAGGGAAAAACAAGCTCAAAGCGATGTCTACTTTGCAGTGAAGAACCTCATCATCTCCGGCAAGCCTAACTTTCACCAAATGAGAGGTAGCCATGGGCTATATATAAAAAATGCATATCAAAGCAAAGAAAAATGGACGCCAGAGATTCAAACTAAATAAATGTGCATATCTAACTATCAAATTGCCTTCCCCTCTCCAACTAGAAGAGAGGATAGAAATGCATGATAAAACAGAGACAAAAATAAATAAAATACAACAAGTGTAGCTGCAACTGCTTGCCATCCCTACAGTACACACACGTGTGTTCCTATATGCAGATTTCAATGGTGTGTCCACTCATATTAGTCCTCATCATATTTGGGGCAGATACAACTCAAACTACTAAAATATGATATGGATATGAGTGTGCATAATGTGGGGGACATAGCCATTAACTACAGAGTTTTAGGGCCTGGTTAAGCACAGGCCACTAGATTATACACTCTACAGTTATAGACCTAAATATCCTCTGTTATTCATGACACAAGACCTACAGTTGCAGCCATACTGTTTTCACTGTTATATCAGCAATTATATTTTGCACTGCATTTCACATTACTGTCAAGAAGTACTGTATAATACAAAATCAATGTAACAATAAATATATTATTACTAGTGATGTAGTTGTGACAAAATAGGTGGGTAAAGTCTGATCGTCAACACACTGTACAACATAGTATAACAACGTAAAGCCTAAGCTACAATGCACATACTTTTTTACATTTGCACAACGATAATCTGATAGCACATCCATTATAAGCCTACAGTTCACACTACAGTTGCAGCGCTATAGTATCGTAGTAAACAAGGTACAGAAACGCACAAGCAACCTCCTGCTTTGGTAAAACTGTACACAACAATTAGTTGTTGTAAAATGTTAATTGTTGCCACAATAAAAAAATACATCTCTCCAACCTAAAACGCCGAATGAACAGTCAGTATATAAACGAGCCTAAAACAAATGACTTGTCAAGCACCTTCACGTTTGTTTATTGCTGCTCCTGATTTTCTTTATTGGTATATTTAATTAGCTAATTATCAAAATAATATTTCTCACAAGTGGAGTCGATGACAATTGCTTAGGTCCAAACATTGCGAGGGAACATTGGAAACTGGCTTGAGTATATCAACCATCTGCCACGAAACTAAACAGGCTATCTAATCTCTTGAGTATAAACAAAAGCATGCCTCATTTCTACACTTATTCTGTAAAAGAACTCCACAATATTGAGCTTTAAACCGCTGCTCGGCCCCATTTTGCTATGGGTGTTAATTGTGTTTTAATTTACCTTAGGCATTGCACTCTGACTATCCAACTCTGAACAACGCCGCGGCTATTCAAAGGGAATAAGCCTCTATTATAGCTAGACAGATGCAGCTCAGTGACTTTGCATAATACTTAAATCTGCTTTCATTCCTAATAGGCTTGAGCTCGTGCTGCTCAGATATTAACCAGTCAGTCACTCTGTCGCAATATACACACCCCGAATTCACCAACACGTCATCCCTACAACCTATTTAATACGTATATTAGACCAGATCCCAGATATGAAATCAATAATGAATTATCAACTGTACATTAGGCCTTTACAGTACACCGATGCAATGCAGCATTCCGTTTAAGCCATGTTTAAGGCACCAGATCGATCTTCAAATGTAAAGGCACTGTACTTCATGTGCATATAATTGAATTGGGGGGGACATTGCAAAACCACAGGGCGATCAATAAGAAACAATTAAAAACATTAACATAAACTGCAAGTAACGTCATTGCTACACTACCAAGTCGTGAGGTAGGCCTATAATACCAAATTATGAATTTGACATTGATGGTAGCCCATAAGGTATCCCACTGAATATGACTTTCTCCCTGTCTGCATCCAAATCCGACAGCTTTGTTACGCACGCTACAAATCATTATCGTCTCTAATATTGTCTTCAGAAATTATGCCCTTGTCTTTTTAACATTAGGCCACTCCAAAAACGTGCTATTCTATTGTAGTTATGAGCAAGAGATAATCGCTTTCACATTCAATGTCCAACAATCCACGATGTGCACGGCGGCCATATACAAAGACTAGGCAAACCCCATAGCACAAACACACTCTCCCTCTGTCACACACGCTCTCTATCACACAAACACACACTCACACGAGCGCGCGCTCTCTCACACACAGAGAGACGCTGGCGCGCGCTCGCACAAACACGCACAAACAACCAGTTACTATACACACAAGAATGCCCCTAATCAAAAGACTAAAACAATAACTCACTGCATTGTATCACAACTGACTTTTGACCTAAAAAGATCGATTTCCCAAATGCATTTGCTGCAGGCCTACTGCTGAGGTCAACATGGGCGACAACACAGACTAAACGGAGACTATAATGACAGTTCACACCATGTAAAATAACCAACGAATTATACCGCAGGTAAAACACATTTGAAACAACTTCTAACAACAAAAATGTCTACTTCAATATCACCACCAACAAACAACGCTCATTCACATACAACGCCAACGGTGTAACAGGCCTTCAGAACTTTCTGATAAACTATTAGAAAGATAGAAAATGTTGTATTACTTACGTGATCGGCTAGGTTGGTCGAAGATCCTGAGAGCTCTTCATGGTCTGACTTCGAGCTGCCATCCCGCTCGTCAATAACTAGATCTATTGGCATTTTTCCTTTCAAACAACTGATGTACCGGTGGCAAAAATTGTCGCAGAGCTCGTGCACCTAGACCAAGAAGAAATACGTTTTTTCAGGATGGGGAAACGCAGGCAGTCCAATAATAGGCCCTAACTACTATTAAGGGCATTATAGGCCAACGCAAGGAAACAATAGTGAAATTGTTGCAGCGCCTATTATTCTCTTGAGACTACTAGAGGAACAAGTTGAACGGCAAAAAATAAACACCATGTGTGAACTCGACAGATAATAACCAGTTGAGGCCAAAACTCCAGACTTCAAATCTGTGATATTAGCTTAACAACAACGACAAAGCATTATCAATATGGTCAGTGTATTTATAGGCCCAAGAGTGTGAATTCAATCCAATCACTCTGACCTATATTATGTGTATCTGTGTGACAATTAAACATTATATTATTTACATTTTTAAATATAAATATTTGTCTCAGGTTAACGTGTTACATCTCATGCAATATTAACTAATTTTCATCTAAATTCAAATACTGTCAACATTTTAAATGTGTGCAACAAACTATGCTAGCCTACTATACGAGTTATACCGGGCCACATGCATGCAGAATATAATGCTGATCACCTCTCAAATACTATAATCACACAATAAAAATATTAATTGTAAAAATCTTTACCTTTTCTAATTCTAAAAGGTGAAATCGTAATACTTGTATGGCTTGTATCATCTGAAAACAGGAATAAACAAGAATAAAAATCTACATTTTTGGTGTGATAAAATTATGAAAGTATAATGGTAAGCAAAATGCTACACATCATGTTATTTTCACTTCATATAACAAAAACACAGGGACTTTCTTGAAGTTTGTGCTATAGGGTTCTCGAGCAAAACAAAGTTATGCTTCCCACACTTATCGTGGTGGGTGAAATTGGATGGGCTATTGATTTAAGATTTGGAAAATACAAATGTAGGATAATCTAACAACTGAATTAGGCAAGACACATTTGGTGAACCGAGCCAATTTTTGTGAGCTACATAGGCAGCGACTGAACTATGACAGCGGCAGATACAGCCACATTGCTCCCAATGAGTGGCCATGGTGCACTGGAACAGGATTCGCCCAGCGACAGTCCCAGCACTTTTTCGCCTAATCATTGGCTTCCCTCACCGCCTCCTGTAGGCACCGTAAGTAATGCTGTGCCACTCGAAACTCCTCAGAGCTTCCCCTTGTTCACTTCAAAGACACCTATCTAACATCTGTGTTGTGCTTTTGCATCAAATCCTCACATATTTACTTTGCGATGCCGAGAACACAAGAGCATGGTTTAAGTCCACAAAACAAGCTAAGTAAGAGTAACTAACAGTCACACCAGGAAGGGAATTGAACGGCAAATGGTGGTCCTGCATAGTGCTTACCAAATTGTCCAACTCTGGATTTGATGAAAATAAAGGTTTTTCTGCTCGGACCTACAATAACACCAAAGATGGGGGATTAATTACTTCTTACAGGCGTCGAGGGCATTTAGTCATGAATCCATTCTAAAAAAAGATATATTTGATTTCGTGCAATAATAGACTATTGTATAATAAATAAAACATAATTCAAAGTGATATTATATTTGCATTGCATACGGTGTAAACATGAATAACTCAATATCACCAGTGAATTCACGTGTTAACTTCGACTATGTACAGCCTATAACACACTTTTATTTTCAAACGTTCAACTTTAACTTTTAAATTCCCAAAAGTGAAATGTGTCAAAAGTTAACAAGTAGATACGTGTGCCATAAGCACTTGGAAAATCGTATTAGGCTTTTAGTAAATATATATAAAAAATGACCTGTTTGGCAAAGACTGCGATGTCCTCGTTGAAGGAGTCGGAGGAGCAGACATCGCCGCCTGCTACCCCTGGCTCCCTCGGAGTGCACGTCGCCAGCTCGCACTTCTCAAAAACCAGCGCGAGCAGCGGGAATAATGGGTGACTGTAAGAGGGGAAACAGAGCCTGAACACAACCCGGCATCCAGCACCTCCACACAGGCTTAACACAAGCTAATCACACGGCTACACAGCAAGCTAAAGTTTAGCGTAAAACTAAAGATGCTAGGAGTGCAAACAGTGAAGAATGTGTCAGGAATATAGAATATACTTTCCAAGGTTTTGACTGAGATAACTTTTTGAAATGTATTTTACTTCTCCAAATTCATTCATAAAGTAGCCTACTTTGTAAACAACTTATGAATAAGCTATGTGCACATCGATGGAAAAATACATTGTTTACAAGTTACACCATATGTGTTTGTCTTATATTTTTCCAATGTACTTTACACACAGACACTAAAGCATTCATTAGTAATGGCTTTTATAATGTTTTGGGGATTATACCCCCAAAAAATTAACTCGGACCTTTCAACGGTTTACAAGTATCCATAACCATAATGTTGCAGTGTGTTCAAGTCCGTGTTACAATGTGCCAATAACATGCATCCTTCTATTTAATAAAGGTTTAGTTTTAATTGTACTATAATGGTTATCCATAATAGTTTTAAAATATAAGGTATGATAATATCAGATGACTGATACTCTTAGACCTCTAGGTTTTGACAATACTTTTTCCAAACACAAAATAATGCTTGAAATTGTCTAAACTAAACTTGCTAATGCATATACTCTGAGTTAACTTTTGCAACAAGTAAAACGTCCATAAGTCAAATCACCCTGAAAGCCTAAAATAGATTAATAATAAGGTATGTAATTATAGTCCACCTACCCATAAATTTGATCTTTATCCCTCTTTAAAACATCGTTGACAGCGGAGCCCATGCTGTTGGGCATAACGCTGGGATGGGGTGCATGAGCACCGTAGTGCTGGCTGGCATGGATCGGTGGTCCATGGTTCAAGTGATGGACTTGGGGTAGCGGCCGTGGAGCATGCGGATCTCCGTACATAGACGCCGGGAGCCCGACTCCGTCCATCCCACCATAATGGGCCAGCTCATCGTACTGGAATAAAACAACAACAAAGTCAGAGGATAGAAACCCACGCGTAAATGTGCCCAAAATGTACATACAGTTACAAGGCAACATTGAAGTCATAGTTGGCTATAGTCAAAGCGATATAGTGAAACTACACCAGCATTGGAAAAAGTAGCCTAATCCTTGTGCCATTCCGGTTGCGTTGACAGAAAAGGCCTTCGCCATGGCTAAACTATAGTGTGAATACATTGATAAGGTTTGTAATTACCAAAAACATTATAGTTCTGAATCCCCGAAGATGGGTTACTTTGGCAAAACACAGAATTACTTAGGAGTCCCTTTAAAAAACAGCTCCACAAATGCCGCGGAGACCGTTGGTTAAACTGAGGCTTTCACTCCGCTTGAAGAGTAAAGGTAGGCTACAGCAAAAATGTCAAATAAAACGGCTTAGATATGAATGCTTTGTAAAGTAGCCGTCACTGACAAGAGGATATCGATATGGAGGCCCTCCTAGTGGATTTGTATAGGTTAGTGTTGGAGATTTAAAACCTACCCTTTGCGCCATCAGGCTGCTCTCCAATAAACTCCTGGATGTGTCGTATATTTAATATCCCAGTCCGGTTAGAAAGTGATTTACTGGTAGGATTCCTTTTTCAACCAACTTTTCTTTGCAAATTCTCCTATTCTCCAATGTGGTAGAGTACAAGCCGAAGCATCAGGAGTTGTGCAATTTTTCTTGTTTTCCTCTCCCCCCCAAAAAATGAAAGCAGCACCTGAAGGTTACAATCGGCCCATCAACAACCTGCATGTAACTAAACTGTCGTGTCTCATGGCTTTTTGCCACTCCAACTGTCAATCAAAGCCAGGAGTTGTCAAGGTAATGAATGAATGATGTTTGGTGATGATGTTCAAGAGAGGGTGAATCTTTTTAGCCCGTTTTCATCCAGCAAGTCCGCGTCCACTTTGTGCCTCCGGATCGCTATCTTGTTTTATTATTACTGTAAAAAGAAAAAGAAATTAAGAGATTGCAATTCAGATCTTTCCTTTCCCCCGTAGGTATTTAGTCTATCTCGCGGTCTGAGATGAGTGAGTGTCAGCGAGTGTTGGCAGGTTGGCTGCTAGCTTGCTTATAGAACAGAGTCAGTTTGCTGCGCTGATCGGCGGGAGACTGAAATGACGGAACCCGGAAGTAGCGGTGGACATAGCCAGTCCTACAACAGCTACAGAAAGAGAGGAGAGACCAAATCCTGTGACATGCAGAGTATGCACAAGGACGGCTTCAACTCCGGGGGAGCCAAACAACACAGCTTCTACACTCCCAGCCAATTCCATTCGCCGATAAGAGAAAGGCAAAAAGAAAAGTACAAAAAGCGTAATATTTGTGCAAATCTGCAATGTATTCCGACCCGAAATAGCGTTTTACTATACATGCCAACACGGACCTATAACGTTGTGTAATAAGAGTACGAAAAGCCCGAGTTAAGGCGGACGACAAAGGTTAACTTGTTCTAGTTTTCACTATTGCAAATAGGCTGAAAGAAATACGCGGTTATACATAAAACAAGTTATCATCACTCATTCTTAGTTTTCTCTCCAAAATATTTTAAACTAAGAACCCATCAAGCCATCAAACCTTATCTCTAATCAAATCATATATAGGCCTAACCTCACTGTAAATATATCGGATGCGTTTTGAGTATAATTTATGACCATGACGCTTACTTGTTATGTTCTGGGTATAGTCGGTGTGCCTAATATGACATATATCGGGAATACCTTCCAATCGTACTGCTAATTGTGAACCGAGGCTTATTAGCAAATTAAACGATATGACGCCCCCCCCCCCCAACCCATAATTAACTTTTCCAAATAGGAAAAAGCTTTTGTAGAGAAAGTAATGTTCTATGTTTCTTTCGTCCAATCCCCTCTCGATAAAATTCCGTGCCTTACCTCAGAGTAGTCAATTATCAAAGCTCCACAATATCATCAATCATGTGCAGTTTGAAGTTTAGAGGAGGAGCAACCCTCCGGCCATCGATTGCACCGAGGCTGGCCCTTCTTCACTGAGCCCAAGCTTTTTTACGCACAAAACCGAAACAGGCCATCTATCCCTTTTAATATTTACCTCCATCCATGATAATATACACTGTTACGCAGATAGCATCATCGTTATATTGATATTTTTTCAGGCTCGGTGACATTTTTGGTTGTTGTCGAAATGAACCATTCACAGGTTGGATGAGCTAGTGGGTTGGATTCAGCTGTATGGTCAATAAAGTCCTTACAAACGCGCCATACGGTTGCTTGGCTTGACAATATAAATAGCAATTAAAAATATGTAATAAATGAAGCACCGTCACAA
This sequence comes from Salvelinus namaycush, assembly GCF_016432855.1. NCBI lineage: Eukaryota > Metazoa > Chordata > Actinopteri > Salmoniformes > Salmonidae > Salvelinus > Salvelinus namaycush. The sequence goes on from NC_052334.1 coordinate 18,738,019, forward strand.
CAATTATGTTTGTTGGCATAAGGGGGTGGGAAGCCCTACAAGAAAAAGTAGGACTGCAGGGTTGACAAACGACTGTGTGGACATTTCAACGTGCAATAGCCCGAGAAGGAACTATAGTGTTAAACGCAGAACGGCATGGCAGCTTCTCCAAATACCTCTGACCGCTGCTATATTCTGTTAACAGGACCAGTGGCCAGCTGCGTGAGCTTTTGAAGAGTGTTGTTTTGATATTAGACCTACTGCTTATAATGCTATCGTGCACTATGACTTGTACACACTAACGCTTGCCTTTCCCCCCCGGACAAACACGGTAAGTGAATCATATGTCCTTTGTTATAACTCGAAAAACGGAAGGTTCTCCCAACAGTGCAGTTGTGGAATGTCAGAAAGACAGGCTATTTAAAGTAGCTGCTAGTATTGGGGCTGCTGTAAATGTGTAGAATGATTCAGTCGCAGTACAGCTATCCAAAACAGGAAAGTCTCATTTTCAAGCGTTCGATAAATAAAACGTGCTACCTATTCACGTTATACGGTCAAAATCGTATACAAAGTTTAAAAAATATATATACTTTTGAATCTACATATGTATTTTGGCCTAAAGGGGGGGGGGGGGGTGTAAACATTCGAAGGGCTTGTGAAAATTGCTGTGGTGATTATGCGTAATAGCCTTGCTCTTTCAAAATGCACCGTAATAACCTCTTGAGCATTTAAAAGTTATATTTTTTCAATTTATATAACACCATATTTTGAATGTTTAGGAATGCATTTCAAAAGTTTATTTTAGATATTTTACTTGAAGTTCTTTGTACAACCTCAATTCATTACAATGTAATGCAATGGTAAATCCTAAATATAGCCTCTATCTATCAGCATTAAAATCTAACAAATCAGAATTACATCAAATAAATCAGAATCATGTCAGTGAGACATTATAGTTTAGTAATGGCAACTTTTATACACTTAATGTTTGTTCTGTATATTGTATTTCAATCCTTATACATAATAGGCTGCTAATTAATATTTAATTATACCATTATATTAACCTTATAAAACATAGAACATAGCCTAGATTAAATATAGGATACATCAAACCTGTTCTCATGGTTTTGGAAACCAAGTGTTTGCAAACTTAGACGTTTCAAGTGTCCCATATCATGCCCAAGTAGGCCTACCCATTATGTTTTGCATTATATTTCCAATAAGTGGATTTCCCATTGAGTGATTTTTCAGACTTGAGGACTCATACATATGAAAAAAATCAGTGTTCAAGTATTCTCTTAACTCCGTCAACATGCGGATCCCTCGCCTCTGCGGAAGATGGCATTAACAGGCGGTAAAATTTCATCTGGTGGTGTCAAATTGAGGTCAGTTAGGGTTAAACCTCTCGGTGTCGGTGTGGGACATGGCCAGCTGCGTTTGGATTCATTAGGGGGCAGCGGATCCATTTCAAGGAAAACACTACTGAGACGAGGCTAAAGATCCACTCCGTGTCACATCCTAAAAGTGCACCACTGTAACAAAGTAACCCCAAAACTCCCATTTCAAAACAGACACCAATCGTCACTCTCAAGCGGCCATCCTCTCCCCTACGCCATGGCTTCCTCTAAAGTAGCCCGGTAGCCTAGCTTGTTGCTAAATATGGAGAAATGTTTTGTTGATTCGATTCCTTCAAAAAGGTCACTGATACGAATCGGGGTTTAAATCCCTTTAGTGACCTTAAATACTTCTGAAGAAATAATCGCTGCTTAACCACAGGAACAAATAAAATCGTCCTAATCTTGTTTGTAACTTTGTTCTGAGTTGGCCCTCCTTAGTATTTGAGATTATGCAAATAGGAAAAGATAATGTATAGAAAGACCACAGATAAAACTAGATCATAGACTTTTCTGAAGGGGCCAGAAAACCAACAACTGTTCCCTAATCTCTTTCAGTATTAGGGTATTTGCATTAGGGTATGTGATTTATGGTTATTTTCTTAAGTTTTATAGGAGGCTAGTGTTCAATTGATGTTCAGAGAATATCAATAGTCTATGCATAATTATAATCTAGTTATTAACTAACTATTAATTTGTATCGTGTTCCTTACCTCAATGTTTAGGCTACATTATCTACAGTGAAGTTAGCTTTGTTTATACGTGGCCGTGTAAATGTTACAGCATTTATGGCATTACCACACCAGGCTGAACTCTTTCTGACCCCATGTGAAATGTGACTAGGGTCCCAGAAAGTGGAGAGCAACTCAAATACTTGTAAAAGTTTCGCGACTAACTGTAAATTCTTCGACTCCAAAGCCGCATTTTCCACTCTACGGATTCTCAGAGTCTGGTGTCCGAGGAGTGTGAGATAGATAGATGGAGGGGAGGTACACAGAACGTAACTGTGGCTTTCTCCCTTGAAAATCTGTGGGATCGGTCTCAAAGACACTTAGCATGCCTAATGCATAAAATATGCAGCCCTCTAGTGACATCTGGCGGATTAAACAAACACCAAATGTTGAAGCGCGACACTATTACAAATTATGTCAAAATAGGTCATCTTTATGAAATACACATTTTCGTGACAACGAAAAATATGCACTGCAAATTTGATCATAACGAATTAATTTCATATATAAACCATAAGCCAATATATTTGAATTGCAATTGAAGGTATTTTACAGTTGAAAATAGGCCTATTTGAAAAATATATTTTGTGAGGAGACTTTTGTTTCGAATGCCTTACGTAGCCCCTATATTTAATATATATTTTGAGCATAATTTGTATCCCACAGAACAATTTTTATGAGTGAAATATGTACCACGCATGGCAATGGTAAGATCAAAATAAAGGTAACCAAAATTGTACCATTCGCTTAAAGATGACCATTAAATTGACGAGAACACAGTGACAGTTGGGACCATCATTAGTTATGGTTTCTGGCTCAATTAATGTAAATTAATTTACTGGTACACAGGCCATTCATCCGCTCAATGCAATTACACAAACGTGTTTTTTTCTGTACATGAAAGCTCCCCCCAATAGATAACTGCTGTAATAAAAAAATGGCATATGAAACTCTGATGAAATACTTGAAATTCAATTTAGTTTTATCAGGGGAAAATATGTTGAATGCACGTTAATGTGAAATTGTGATTATTATTATTATTATTATTAGGCTATTTATTTGACTGTTATTATTACTGTTGCAATCCGTTGTTCGCGTAGTGTTGTCAAATAAAATGAATAACAAAGACACATCAGTTTCACTCTTATCAGAAATCATACAAATATGCTTGATTTATTTTGCCATAAAACCGTTTGAATTACTGTCATATTTCTGAAAATAAAGATCTTTTAGAATGTCTCTGCAATGTATTATTTAATCCCCATCGATATCGTCCAAACATTCATGTAGTGCCACTATCAATTCCATTGTATATAATAGAATCCCCCAAGGTCAATACAAATTAGATTATGTTTAGTCGTAATACTGGTTTGATATATCCAAAACGAATTTCAAAACCAACCACAATTTCTCATAAGGACACTCAGGTTTCCTTGCAAATTATAGGCTATCATACTTTTTACACAGAGGTAGGCTAGGTAGTGCTGCCGTCCCTCCCAGACGGAAGCACGGTTTCAGCCAGGCATGGCGAGATTAGTGACTGTGGCAAGGACTACAGTCATATGCATCAAATGCTACTGTAATGACCTTGTATTGTTTGTTTATCCTGAAACACTGGGTGTGAAAGACTAGCGTAACTATAGCCTAATCCTTTGTCTCCTTCATATCGAACTGGCTGAGCATATATAAAGAAATGTGTAGCCAGACTATCAGTTATTTTGGGATTGACTAGGTGGACACGTATAGTGCCCATCTCCCCACATTACGACATGTAATAGAGAGAAGTTTAAGTGGAGCCCGAGAAACCGATAAGTTAATAGCGGTGACCCTCTCTCGGTGCCTCTGTCGCTCATCATTTCTCAGACTTAAGGGGCTTAAAGAGGCAGTAGGACCCACCTTTTATTACACATCAAACGCTCTCTTCCTTATCTAGGCCTACATTATAGGAAAGACATGCATCGTTGGCTGTTATGCGGATTTGGAAATAGAAACATGTCCAATAAAGTCACCCTCCCTCGCTGATCAAAGGGAAATATGGCTTTAGGCACCAAAGACACTACCCCGTCTATTTAAGCCGTTATTAAATTGTCTTAATTCCCCTCTCCACTTTAAGCTTAACATAAATTCACCCTTGAGTTGTTTGTCCAATACAGAGGGGAAAATACAAGTGTTAACTCTTTTCATGGTTGCATTATGCCTCGGAATTGAGTGAAATCGGACAGAATAATCAAGAACGCAAATAGAATGCGTTGGGTTGCCCTCTGGACAATTGGAGATGCTTTTATGCCAGTCTTGATGGCAGACGTGTTAAGATTCATAATTACCCATGCAGCGTTAACACCCGGAATGTTTGTCAGACACACATCCAACAAAACAGATAACTACAGGCCTATCTTAACTCAAGCTCCAGACACTGCACAAACCGCAGTATGGATTTAAAGCTGCTTAAGACATCCATGTAATGAAGCCTATGCGTAAAAAGTCGATGTTAGCAAAGTTTTCATATTTGTTAACTCGAAAAGCTGTAATAACATTCTTGGATAAATGTTAAACGCTGTATCTCCAGTTGAGTCACCTGTGCCATTATCGTTTACTCTCCCCATATGTGTAAAAGTCAAGTGCCCTATGCTGTGATAATAAAGTTTACTATGGCAAGCTCAACATTCAAGGTATCTGTGTGTGTATTTGTAATAGTCCTTACAGCATTAAATATGTGTGATGACATTTCATGTGTTCTGTTTTGCATTATAGATTGCTTTGTCCTTTATTTCTGTTTGACATAAACCGGGTGGATATAAAGATCCTACAGTCAAGCACAGCCTTGTTAGACTTGATAAAAGCTTGAATCCTTAATTGAAACAATAACAAATGGGGCTCTCACCTTTATTTTGGTAAAAAGCTGAGGGATGGGCCTGGAGAAATGTATCCACTACTATATTCATATATACATATTCTTCAAGAATCAATGGGTATATATAATTAATTTATAGGTCCATCAATGGATGTAGCAACTAAGGATTCCAGCTTCAAAGGTATAGTTTTGGAATAAAATAAATTGAAACAAACTATTGACAGTTCTGCTCACCCGATGACAACCTGAAGTTGACAAAACAGCTATTAAGAAACCCAAGAGGTTTCATGATGTAACTAGTGAAAGGTCATATGAATCCAAGAGTTTGGTATCTCAGTCTCTGACTACTCTGAATGCAGTGAGCATCCTGTGTATTTCATATGATTTACAGTTCCCAGGTCACATTTCTGTTGGAAACCCTCACTGACTGACCTCATTGATACTCACATGAGCCCTCGAGATTTCAAATGTACGCCAGCCGGTGTTTGCAAACACACACCAATCAACCAGTCTCCGTTAACTTAAATCACATCTCATCCATGACATCTCAGATGATTGTAAGAGAAAAATAAAAAAATTAAAGATGCTGGTAAACAAACGCAGATGGCATGTTTGTTCCTATTTTGTTTTCTTCCTGCTCCTTCCTGTCTCTGTGTTGTGTTTCACCCCTCTACCCCCTCCCCACCCTCTCCAAACCCCCCTCAGTTCTGCAGGAGTTCACATGATCAAACAAGGTACCCAGGTAATTACCACACATTGTCAAATAAAGCGACCGCTGATTCAAATGAGGAGTGAAATATCAAAGAGCAGCGTTGCCTTTGCAGCCAGCCACTTATCCACATAGGAGACAGAGAGGAGATCTGAAGAGTAAGGGGACCTGCCGAGAGGAGAGGCACTGACAACAGTCAGACACCAATTCTTTAGATAAATATCACTGCAACCAAACATGCTGGAGTTCACCTATTATAGAATAGTATAGCCTGTACCACACGTTCTAGACGTCCATATTCAACACCTCGTATCCCCAGGGTGACTGTGAGAGCAACCTTACCAATAGATATTCTATATGTTTCTGATTACACTTCTGGTTTACTACTCCATGAGTCAACTCAAAGGTCAAAGGTTGTCAATCTCACCAGTGAGTCTGCTTGTTGTAGTGAAGCAGTGCCTTCTGGGCAATCAACGACTGCTGTATCTGTACATGCCAGGGTGTCACACAACATTCTATGGGATCTCATCACATGCAATGTTATACCCATATAAATATATGTTTTACTGGTATCTTGGTTTTTGATAACTAAATTGTATTCAAAGAAGAGCAAGTAGGTAAATGATTGTACGGATGTCCTCTATTACAGAGGGATATTTATGGGATAGATTCTTAATGTTTCAATTGAATGTTGTGAAGGATACAAGTAAAGCAGACAACCACACGTTTCGTGTTGTAATGCCCTCTTCAGAGTCGTTACGTGTTTAGGAAGTGAATGGACTGCAACAACAAGGGAAAAGAGCAACGAGACATTCCAGCATTGTTAGTGTCCGTTACATTACATTACATATACCACATGATATTACCTAAATTTGTGCACATCTGACACCGTGATTTGCCCACATCTTTCAAGAAACCTCAAGAACCACAAAATGAGTGGTAGGTAAATTCAATGATGATTGTAAATGCTGAGGAAATTAAATCAGAGAGGAATCTTTTCTTCTCCCGTCGACTTACAACTAGACAAGCAGTGTCCTGGGATTTCAAAACTGCGTTCAACCAGAGTACCTGTAATTTGACTTGCCACGTCTAAACGGAAGTTGAATGGGTTACATTGTGAAACAACAAATAAAATACTTGCAATGGTTTAGTGGGTGTGTTCCATGGTTGCAGGCGAAATAGGGTCTGAAAGAATGTTTGAGTGTTTAATACTACAAACACACACACTTCCCTCCCTCTGGCTTACTGAGGACTCCTAGGGATACTTTACATGTAAATATTCATAGAGCAATAGGCTGGGTCCATTAATTATTAAGTACAGTAAAGAAGTGTAATACTTCAATGTTTAACATATGAATCTTATATTTTATTTGATGAGCTTGAAGATGAACAAGGAGGGGAAAGCCATTTCTCAAAAATTGCCGCGTGATAAGCCTGAAGAACACAAAATGGAGGGAATTAAACAAGTTCACTATGTCTCCTCCAGCTCCTGGCCATTTGGAATGAAATTCAAATGTAATAATATCTTCTTGGCCTCACGGAACATGCAGCCATTCTAAGAGGATGGGAGAATATAGCGTGTGTGTATACACACTTGACAGCTATTCTAGGGCAGATACACACACTCATACACACACTGGAAACTAATACATCTATTTTTCATGAATTTTGTGGGTATATTAGCGTGTGAATAACGCAGGCCAGAACAAATATTAACTACAGCGTCACAAAGCAATTGTGCACTAAATTACACTTTTCTCTTCAAAACAAAGAGTTTTTATTTTATTTTTATTTTTTTATTTCACCTTTATTTAACCAGGTAGGCCAGTTGAGAAAAAGTTCTCATTTACAACTGCGATCTGGCCAAGAAAAAGCAAAGCAGTGCGACAAAAACAACAACACAGAGTTACACAGAAACAAACGTACAGTCAATAACACAATAGAAAAATCTATGTACAGTGTGTACAAATGTAGAAGATTAGGGAGGTAAGGCAATAAATAGGCCATAGAGGCAAAATAATTACAATTTAGCATTAACACTGGAGTGATAGATGTGCAGATGATGATGTGCAAGTAGAGATACCAGGGTGCAAAAGAGAAAGAAGATAAATAACAATATGTTAACAATAAGTTTTACTTGTAGAAGGTTTATAGGTCACAGTACATTTGAGTATTTTTTTATTATTTTTAGTCAGTTAGCAGACGCTCTTATTCAGAGCGACTTGCAGGAGCAATTAGGGTGAAGTGCCTTGCTCAAGGGCACATTGGCAGTTTTTTTTCTCTTTTTCTCACCTAGTCAGCTCGGGGATCCCAACGCTCTTAACTGCTAAGCTACCTGCCACCCAATAGAGCTTGATGTACTTTCACACTTGTCTTAATGCTCTGTGTAAGTTTCCAGGTGAACTGTGTCTGACCGCATTCCTCCTGCCCTGCTCCTCTGAGCAGCTCTGGGGCCTGTGGCTAGACTCATGACAGATTGTCACAAGGAGATGGAACTCGAGTGGGGCCACTAGTGAGGACCAGTAAGACCAGAGTTTTGACATGTAAGAAGAACATTGAGGTTGTCTTTAACCTTAGGTTCTACTGAAATAGTGTTCATGTCCTGAATACGTAAACCTCAATGTGATGGTGATTTGAGAATTTAGAGTAGCTACAAAACAGAAAAGTAACGGCAAAGAGTACTTCTCTTTTCAATATATTCTTGTAAATGGTACATTATAGAAGCCCAATATTCACTTTTATTCCCTTTGAGTTGGTTAGTTAAAAGTTATTCCATAAAATATTAAGTTTCAGGAAGTAAAATGATACATAAATGAGTAATTGAACATTTCTATTCTGATTTCATACACGTCTCTCATTTCCCAGTGCTATAATCCTCCACAAGCCCGAGAGCGAGCACAGCAGATAATGTAATACATAAGGAAATATTCCATTTTTCAAATGGAGATCAAATGTAATTGAATGCACATTTAACTATTGACTCTCTCCATTGAGATTGTTTTAGGCATGATAGTGAGAGCAGGGAGATGAAGTTGAGGGGGATGCCGATGGATGTTCAAGGGTTTTCATTTAAACGTTGCATATTGAAAGTTATATAGTGACAGTATGGGAGAATCATGGAATGTGAGTAGAATTAGGACTAAGATACTGATATCAGCTCAATTTTCCCTTATGGTTGCACATTCTGTTGTAGCATTGTCATAAAGGAACTAGATATTTGTGTCTCTTCTATTGACACGAGTCAAAAGCAAAGCTACTCATGCCATTATGTAAAAGATCACCATGTCTCAAAAGGAAGTATTATGGGAGTGAAATTGAATGAAGAATTCCCCTAGCTAGCTGGTTTAGTCTCTTACCATCCCCATTATATGCCGGAGTATTGTATCTATTACCAATTCCCTCAGTGGAATGAGGATTCCATGTTCATCCTATCATTACCAAGTGGAAATATTGTAATCTATTAGTGTGAATGAGATATTTTCCATTTTCTCACTTACTAATTAACCCAGGAAAAAATGAATAGGGCAAATTGAGACCATGCTATGGTTAACCAACTTTATTTCCAGTGGATCGTCAATATGCATGAGATACATCAAAGAAGGGAATCAAAGATGAGGCCCTTCACAAAGGCACAACCCACCTCTTAATAATAATATGCAAATGTATTCATTTTTGTTGTGCTCTAGTGTTAGCATAACATGTTTCTATACTGCTTGTGTACAAAACAGATGGTCGCTTTGGGATCTTTCCCTCAAAGGCAGTTCAGTCACAATATATTGTACATGAGGTTTGGTAAGTATATTGTAGTTACATTGAATTACAATGTATTTGGTAACAGCATGCAATTTTACATGCTACTAATAAGTAGTTATATACAGAGTAACTACATACTGTAAGGTCAACTTAATATAACATTTTAAGTAATTCCTTCATGTGCCATGGCCATCATGACTTTCTATTTGGACATCAGAATTTTATCTGCCCAACATCGTGACTATCCTCATATGGACTTAGATGAATGCTGCATGACATAGCATCAAGGTAAATGGAGAAAAGAGTGAAATTGCAGCAACAATCACATTAGCTTCATTTTCCAATGAGACAGTTGAGGAGTGGTTTGACAACGTGACAACCTGACAACCATTAAGAATGTTTGAGAATAGCTTGTGTTAATTAACAGTACGTTTCCAGGGAGTTCCCGTCATGGCGATTCATGGATCAATGCCCAGGATAGAGGAATATGCTTTTTGAAAAAACAGCAATGACCTAATGTCTTCTGTCAAAATACACAACTAATTTATCAAAATACTCTGCTTATTGGATTACATCTTAGTGACAGAAATGTAAAATACACCAAAATTGTCTTGGCTGTTCACAGACTCTCAATTCAGACCATGGGAAACTGTAGAATCAACATTTTGGGTTGTAAACCACCCAGTTCTAGGGTATATGAAATGCCCCAAAATAGCAGGCAACTTTGGTAGCACAGCTATATTCTTTGTTCCTCGCTGCATTCCAAAAAAAATCCTAACTATATCTGAACATGATATCCTGGTTGCACGTTCTTCTCCTTTAATATTCACTGGTGGTTAATTATTAAAGGTATGTATTTGAATTATAAATATACTAGTTATACAGCAGTAGGCAGAGCAGTCATATAGCCTCAGGCTAAACCCTTCCATTTCCCATTATTTCCCATTCTCCTGCCTCCATCTCCCTGCTTCCTAGCTCTATGTCATCTCCAAAAACAGCCAGGCATTCCTTTGTACTTGCCTACCCCACTCCCCACTTTGGCCACTACATACACACACACAAAAAACACCCCCTCGATATGTATGGGTGCAGCCTCCTTGAAGTAGGGTGTCATACTTGTCTTAAATATAATGAATCGCTATATCTTCAAGGCGTCCCCGGCTCCCAAACTCTCCCCACAGAATCCCGCCTAGTCCTCGCCTGTTTCCAGCCCCTTCCCAGCAATCTTACATGTCACAAATTATCCTATGAAGAGGGTTTTACTGTAAATCATTAACATTGTCAGAAATGACTGTGCCAAGACAGGAAAGAGCCCAGAGATGCAGCCCAGACATGTGTGATAGGAATAAGGAATGGTAAACAAAGAAGCCATGCTGCCTTGTATGCCCCATATCTCTCTCTCCTTCGCTCCATCGCTCCTTTGCATCATCCTGCCTCTGTTTGCTAGCTCATCTCTGTCTCATCCTGCCTCTGTTTGCTAGCTCATCTCTGTCTCATCCTGCCTCTGTTTGCTAGCTCATCTCTGTCTCTCCTTGGAATTTCTGAGTAGGAAGGTATGGAGGGAAGAAGTATACAATCTGTCAAACAACAAGTTAAAAAAGTTACATGACATTTTGATCTTCTTTTACAGCTATTTTTCTAGTTTGGTAGAATTTGTGTTTGAGGGTTTTGTTTTTCTCTTGCAACCAAGTGGGAGTTGATGAGATACAGTATGGTTATGTTTTTTTTATACAAATAATCATTATTTTTGTTGTTGTTGGTGTATGACATATTTCCCCCACTAACACATGAAATAACCACTCATACACTGCTACCTATCCACTTTATCTCATTCTACTACCAAGAAGCACACATATCTTAAGGAAATACTCTTACCTACGCTGCAATCCATCAAGCAAATTACTAATTTTCTCCCAATTTCCGCTGCTCTCCTATGAATTCAAAGAATGATTGATAACAGAGGAAGGAAAAGCACAGTGGTACTGTTTTTAACCTTGCTACAGTTATTCATCCGCTTTATGCCAATGAAGGTAATAAAGGAGACAATGAATTAGTCATTAAATCACAGGTCAGTTTATTGGAATCGCTGATTGAACTTTGACGTTTTGCCTCCAAGTAGGTGATAGAGAGATGGACTATTAGCGCGACTGACAAATACAGACCTGTCTCATCTCAAAATCTTATCTACATAATCTCCGAATAATCACATGTACAATAGCCTACATATTACAGAGGTAATGTCACCATTACTGATCAAAGCTTCAGACTTCAGTTTGGTGTTGGATTGTAGCCTGAATTGAGTTGTCTGACTGTCATGGTGCTAGCCTAGTGGGAAGATGAAGAAAGGGTGACCCCCTCTTTAACAAAGTTTTCCTACGAAAACATGGAAGGCTACATGGTCAAACAGGCAAACAGAAAGCCCTACATAGCAGCCTAAGGGAAAGAATAGAGAGATCTGAGGCTGAAAGGCAGCGTAATCGTAGACAGTGTATAACACTTTATTTGGCTATAGACAGATTAGGTCAATTGAATAGGGGAAGGGCTATACCATAGAAATATAATGGGTTGTATGAGGTAGATAGTCTCTCTCTTTCCTCCCCCCATCCCTCCCTCCCCTGCTGACCCTACATGGTTCATGTTTGTGGCCTTCCCCCTGTTCCCGTTGCCAAGGGATGCTACTGATGAGAGTGCTGACTTATGTTTGTCACCATTTATTAAGTCATGTGGTTGTTGGCTCCGCTTCAAGAGAAGTAACAGAGTGAGACCTTGGATGCCTGCTGGAGCCCGAACAGAGTAATGACTGTGACTGGATAGGGGATTATGAAGGGGTTCAACCATTTCAGACGTACTGTTGGAAGAGGATCTATGGGATTTGGAGCTGTGTGTAAAAATACCACTATGTCAGTGGGGATCTCAGACAGGCAATTCTACTCTGCATACAAAATCCTCTTACATCACCCAAATGCAGATTTGCCTCTAAAATAATAATGTGTATGTATTTATACTTTGATTTATACAAAATATCCATTTAGCTTGTATTAATACATCTTAGTTAGTCTTGGGTCAGCTTAAAAAAAAAAGGATCCTGACCCAGAGTCCATGATTAACTGACGGTATGTCGGGCTCTATGGGAAGCCACTTACCACTACGCCTGACTTCAGAGGGACTGGAGAGATGGAGAGGGGAGTTTATGTCTTTAAGAAACCAACCTAGGCCTGTGAATGTTATGTCTATTCCTCGGGAATCCGGAGGAATCAAATTAGAGATAGCTTGAAAAGTTGAGCTCACGGGGTTTGTGGGGACATGGGGGTTAGTGGAGACATGGGGTTAGTGGGGACATTGTGTTTTGTGGGGATATGGGGGTTAGTGGGAACATTGTGTTTTGTGGGGACATGGGGGTTAGTGGGGACACTATGTTTTGTGGGGATATGGGGGTTAGTGGGGACATTGTGTTTTGTGGGGACATGGGGGTGAGTGGGGACATTTTGTTTTGTGGGGACATGGGGTTAGTGGGGACACTGTGTTTTGTGGGGACATTGGGGTTAGTAGGGACATAGTGTTTTGTGGGGACATGGGGGTTAGTGGGGACACTGTGTTTTGAGGGGACATGGGGGTTAGTGGGGACACTGTGTTTTGAGGGGACATGGGGGTTAGTGGGGACAATGTGTTTTGTGGGGACATGGGGGTTAGTGGGGACATTGTGTTTTGTGGGGACATGTGGGGACATTGTGTTTTGTGGGGACATGGGGGTTAGTGGGGACATAGTGTTTTGTGGGGATATGGGGGTTAGTGGGGACATAGTGTTTTGTGGGGACATGGGGGTTAGTGGGGACATAGTGTTTTGAGGGGACATGGGGGTTAGTGGGGACATAGCGTTTTGTGGGGATATGGGGGTTAGTGGGGACATAGTGTTTTGAGGGGACATGGGGGTTAGTGGGGGCATAGCGTTTTGTGGGGACATGGGGGTTAGTGGGGACATAGTATTTTGAGGGAACATGGGGGTTTGTGGAAACCAGGAGTCTTGATTGATTTGTACCGCTGTAATTTCTTGTTTACATACTTGTGTACAAGCTGTCATCCCACACTCTCCTATCCCTCAACTAAGTGGAACCTTCCTTCCCTGCCATTTGCTCTCTTCCTTTCTCCCACTCTCGCCCTCCATTTCCCTTACTCCCTCTCCCTGTCTCATTGGTGGTAGCACCGATGAGCGCCATGACTCTAATGAGTGAAATTGCTTATGAAGGGAATCTGTTTCTGATGGTGGGCCATGATTAATGTGCTCTGACAACATGTCTTCCCTCCAGGTGCTTTGCTCAGTTACGACAGCTGCGTGACGTAACCTCCTCAAAGACACCCATCTCTCAGAGGGGGAGCTGCCTCCCATGGGGAAGGTGATGTAGTCTATCTAGAGAGTGGTTTATTTCTGCTCATGAAAAGGAGGAAGTAAACATCACCTCTAAGTTAATTGTGCCAGCACAGCATTGGCACTGCATGATGAAAGGTATCTAAGCCGTGATGAAGTTATCGTGAGTGAGTGTGAATGCTAGCTGGCCTGGAGCACAAGGGGCCAGTGTGGGGACACACACAGTTCAGCCCCTGCCTCAGCTGTTGGCTTGCATCCGTTTCAGCACTGGTGTATGTTTCAGGAGAGTCCTGTTAACGATGAGAGATTGGCCACAACTAAAGGCCATTTATGAATGTCTTATTAATGATACATGAAAATAGGCCTTGTTTTAAACATACTTTCAAACAACTAAGCCAACGGCACAGAAAATCTGCTTTAGACCCTTGCATAAACTGCTTATAGCTCGGTGCATTAAAAGTTACTTTCAGCCATACATCATTGTACCATTAAAGTGTCTACATACATCCAGAGACTGTAGATTGATTCTATGTTATGTGGATGTAGTTAATGCTACTATTTGTCAGCAAACCCCTCTCATATTTAGAGGCTTAATTCCCATAACATAAAGCTGTAATAGGCATATTGCTCCTTATATCTTCATAGAAAAGTATGTAGCCCAACATACTCATTTTATTTGAACTTTTCATCTCAATAAAGTATGCACCATTATCTAGAGAATTCTGACCAATGATCCAACTAGCCCTAACAATCTTCTTCTCATTTATGGCCTGGTATCTCATTGTCGAAGCGATGAGACCTCACTAAGCCAATGAGCTTCAACGAAATGGATGTCATTGCCCGGGCTTAGCTAGCGTAAATGATCCTAGAATAACATGGAGCATGTTGGGCAGTCAGCAGAGGCCTGGATGGCCATACCTGTTCCAGACAAGTAAGCTTTAAGACCCTGGCTTTATGGGGGAACTAATGACCAAGTTCATGAGCGGGGGACAGGTGACCAGCTGACCATATGGAGAGAGGGAGAATAGGGAGGGGTAGTTAGAGGACGACAGAGCAGAAGAAATTGAGATATTATTCAGTTATTGGTGATATGAAACGGATATGATGAGGGAAAGAGGAGAGCAATGTGAATAGATAAGCAGAAAGGGTATATTTTGTGGGAGAATGCATGGTCTGTGGGAGTATGTCAAGTCTAAATACCATGCACCATGAATATTATGGTCTGAAGGACCAGTGGTACATGGATCATCCATGTATGGTCAAAGCGCTATATTGTTATGAGACCATCTGATGTATTGCGAATTACCTCAATCAATATTTTGGGTGGAGCCAGACACTTAGTGTATCCACAACCCCTCTACTGTGGTTTGACACCATCTCTAATTGCATGTGACTTTTATTCCGAATCAATTCCTGGTAATTTCCGACATAAAGATGACTCGTCAGCCTGTTCCTGACAGATGCTGAGCTATGAGAAGGGGAAAAAGTGAGAGAAAAAATGTTTGTTTAAAAATGCTCCATTTCATCATGAAGATATACAATCATTTGCAGAACAAAGAGCAATCAAACTATGTGTTTATTTTTAATTTTCCACCCATGTTTTATCTCCACATATGCCGCTCGTCATGAGGAGGCTTCTCTATGTGAGCGATGGGGAGGGGCAGATGGAGAGATGGAGGAAGAAGGGGGGTGGCGGATCTGCGATGGTGGCAAGAACATTATCACAGTCTTATATTTCTGCCTGTCTATAACCTACATTCATAAGCCTTAGCCCTGGTGTTAAACGTCTCTGGAGCACAGATAATGTTCATTTTCTGGCAGAAGACAGGTTGACGGCTGACAGGGAGAGAGACAGAATAAATGACGGGGTTCCATCAGGGTGCCTCTGAGGCGTATTAGGAGGGGGTGGCGGCGAGGGGGATTTTGGATCCCTGGTCCCAAACACGGGATGAATAATAATTTTGTCACTGCGGCGCCGGGTCACCCATCACTGTCTAACACATGCAGCTGATTAATTGTTAGAATGGATCAACATTATGTCCTTCTGTGGCGACTCTTAATTGTGTCCCCCCATTCACCCTCCGTCACCCCCTCCACCTTGCTCATCTCTCTTAATGTAATGGCTGGGCGGCTGCTTGGAGCAGGACACGCGGTTGGTTATATCTCAGGTTGGTGGGACACTAAAATACAATTTTCACATATGTTGATGTTTTGAAATTTCCCCTTAATGTATGCAGATTTCATTTCTGATGAGTGATTATTTGACTGCTCATTTTGCCTGAGATTTATGTGCCGCTCTCTATCTCCTGACTGCAGTGCCACACTTATCTTTAATAAAAGATATGATGACATGAATCTGGTTTTGTCAGTGGCCGTGACTAAGACATTACATGTATTGTATAGGGGAAGTAAACACTCTTCACGCCCCTCTCTACTTCACTAGATCACGGCGAAGAGAGAGAGAAGAAGGAAACCCTCATTATATTTATCATAATTTCACATCTGCTGTTTTTGAAGCAATATACCATGAGGTCATAAAGTGTATTACAACTGTGCATCAATTCAATTGATTTGCGGCTGGAGTAACTAATTCCTTGAGTACATTTTAGAAAAACAAGCAGTGAGCCCTGAAATTGCAATTCCATAAAGGCTTTAAATTACTGAGTACAGAATCAAGAACTTGCCCGATGTGCCTTGCATGGTGGTTGTGTTATAGAGAGTGACAGTGCTCCCTGAGATTGAGTCAATAAAAACGGAGATGGGTGAGCAATATACTAAAAACAAAATTTAAAGGAGAAAGAGGAGAGAAAGGAAATGGAGTTGGGCTGGCTACGTGACGAGGAGGAACGACAAGCTCAGCATCTCCCCTTCATCTCTTTTCACCCTTTTACCTGTGAGAATGCCTTTGAGAGGACACTTCCTCTCCCTTTCTCCTCCTCTCTCTTTCTCCTCATCTCTCTTCACCTCTCTCTTTCTCCTCCTCTCTCCTCCTCTCTCTTCACTCTCTTTCTCCTCCTCTCTCTTTCTCCTCCTCTCTCTCTCTCCACCTCTCTCTCTATATATCTCTTTCTATACATCTCTCACCCGGATCTCTCTCCACCACTCCATCTCTCTCTCTCCCTCTCTCTGAGCCGCTCATCCCTTCTTCCCAGAGGTGGAGTTGGTGGATGGATGCCAACGTTGCACGCTCCATGCCAAGCCTCCTCAATCAGACACAGTTAAAGTGATATGCATCTCATCATTAGGGTGGATTTGTACTGCCATTTTCTGGGTGGGAGGCCAATCCACCCCACCTTCCCTCTTATCCCTCCACCTCCATATTGGGAATTCTTTCCCCCTCCCTCTTTAAACACCTGCTATGAAGTTGTTTGTATCGTGATAAGGGTGGACTGCATGGGAACAGTGATCGCTCAACACATAGTCAAGTCTCTCATTTTCCTTTTTTATTTGCTACATCCCACCTTACCAGGATGTTTTACAGCATTTAGGACTAGATTCATATTTCATGTCATACTTTCCAGCCTCTCGCGCCTACTCCCTCCTCTCTCTTCCTCTCTCCCCCCACCCCTCCCTCCCGCTCTCTCTCCTTCTCGCTCTCTCTCTGAAGTCATTTGGGACCAAGTTGAACAAGATTCTCATATCAGGTAAATGAGTATCTTTATCGCCGAGGCAGGAGAAGGGCTGCTGGGAATGCTGGGGAGAATAATCACACAGAGCAAACAGGCATGGGGAAACAGAGAGGCTCTCTTTAATAACAGCCACCTCTTACTCTCACACAGAGAGCCAGGGAGAGAGAGGGTGTAGGCCTACATCTAAATAGCCTGTTTACTGTAGGGATGCTTCAGGATCACTGGCTTCGCTATGGTTTTGCAATGACCTTTAACCTTTAGTGAGACTGTGTGGTGTAAAGGCATAAGCAGATGTTCTTGGACTGACCTGATAGTAGTAGACAGTCAATGAATAATCATGTTGTTCTACAATTTCATTCACTTTCACACGGACTATTTCACTCCATAGCAATGGTGGCTTTACAAACAAGACAATATACCTTGTTGATTTGCATTTTGCAATAATATTTTATGAATACATTTTTGCCCCGGCTGTGAAAACACCTGAGATACTCAGAGAGGTTGTGGTTTAAGTGAACTGACTGTCAGTTTGACCGTGACACATGGATGACTACATGTATGTGTGGATTCCTAGAAAACCACAAGTGGGGACTTCGTCATCCTATTTTTTCACTTTTGTCCATAACAATTTGAGATAGACTAGAGTGTTTCTGTAGAATTAGACAGACCCAGAGAGCTAATTCCCATAATTTCTCATCATGCAGTATGTAAAACAAAAGCACTCAGTTCACGTTATTAAAATACCCAATAACAGTTGATTTAATGGCTATAAAATGTGTTAATTAGAGGGTCATATTTAAGAAATATTGAAAGTATACCTAAAAGTGTCACTTTTATTGTGAAGGAACAGGATAATATAATCTAAAAAGAGTGTGATTATATCCAAGATGTGTCCTCCAGCATTATCTAGGAGAGCTCGTAAAGAGCTGACATTTAATATGATGCTTTCAGTCAGTTTAATTGAATTTTAATTGCCACTTTGGGCAGAAGGTTTAGATCTGATCAATAAAATATTAAAGATTTGGTGCTTTGGCATGGAGCAGTCTCCCGTTGCCTGGTGCAATGCATCCTGGGAATGGGTATAGACTAAAATGTGTGTTTATGCGGAAGTTGGGGAGCCAATATCTCCCTGTTTCCTCTGAGTTTTCCAACATGTCCTATGTGGATAAATAGCACAAGGAGAACAAGCAAGGAAAGTGCAGATTCCATTAATTACATTGGTGTGGAAGAGAAGAGGAGAATGGTCGGTCACCTTCAGAGGAGAGGCCTTTAATGTGCCAGAGCTATAAACATTTTAAAATGTCACACCTCGGGAAGACAGCGTCAGGCCAGAGCCAGGCCGGTAAATCAGAGGTGAAGAAAGACCAGGCAAGAAAAGATGGCTCTTTGGTATTTTAGAAATAATTACTAATACAAAAAGGGTAATGAATGATGCTATAAATTACATTAAAAATGTCCATTAGGATGGGATTAGTTTATCAAACTCGATGCTGGTCCTTGAAGATTACCCTCCCAGAATATTGCCTATCTTTCTGCCGCCATAACTCACGGAAATAAAAACCATGTATGCATAATACTACTAAACCTGCTGATTAATGCTATATTAATAGATTTGCTGTACCGCTTTGAGGGAGGAAATGCTCCTCTATAGCGACCATGTGTTTATCACAAATATATGAATTCTCTGACAAGTAGATGCTCAGTAAATAGAGTAAATAGAAGACCTTAAAACAAGGGCATGGCCATAAACATGATATCATATCACCATACTTCAGATGTGTAAGAACGCCCTCAGCATATGGGTTGGTAAACATATACACGGTAAAGGAAATGACTGTGATTATATTAAGGGATAGGGAAGTAGGTGCTGTTATGCTTGTAGTGTTAATTCATCACTACCCTCCAACCCCCCTGTATTGATATGGCCATGCTACATGACCTAGACATGCTGCATTCCTTAAAACATGCTGGCATATGATTTCAAAAGACCTCAGTGTTGAGACAAAATAAAAGCATGAAGGACGACATAAAAAACAACCAAAAAACAAAACCCTCTTCACACTCTACACACACGTACGTTGTAATATTGTTGTATGGTGGTTTTATACATTTTTGTATTGTAGATATTTGGTGGTGTAATAATTGTATATGATGTACTGTTGTATCTTTTGTTTTATGTGTGATGTAAGTGCCTTAATGTGTTTGGACCCCAGGAAGAGTAGCTAATGGGGATCCCTAATAAATACAAACACACAATCATTCAAGAGGAGCAGGTGCACCCAAGCCACATGGCCTTATGGGTACAGATCTTGGCCAGTGCATTCCACCATGCACAGAGAGCTGTAAATCTGTGGAGACTTTGGTTCGAATGTGCACGGATGAGAGGAATTCATACTCCTTCCCTTTGGAGAGTGAGCCCTGGCTGCCAGTGAGAAATGACATGGCCCATCCTCTAAGACTCATAAAAGTCTAAATTAAATATAAAATGGAACCACTGATGGATGGAGTCCCACAATGAATCCCCTAGCCAGCCCCCTACCCTCTCCACAGACAGGTGCTGCTCACATGACTGGACCCATGACCCAGACAACTTTGTTAGCAAGACCGTTTCATGGTTCAAAGTACAATGTGAAAGTAGAATAAAGTAGGTACGGAATTCTAACACACCCAGACCAGAACTAGCCGTTTGATCATTACAGATGATCTGACACTGCTTCAGCCTCCTACATTTTCATGTACTATTAAATGTCAGACATGCAGACGTTGAAGGCTCAATTCAGAACATATTCAATCGCTCTCTATCCCAGTCTGCTGTCCCCACATGCTTCAATATGGCCACCATTGTTCCTGTACCTAATAAGAAGGCAAAGATAACTGAACTAAATGACTATCGCCCCGTAGCACTCACTTCAGTCATCATGAAGTGCTTTGAGAGACTAGTCAAGGATCATATCACCTCCACCTTGCCTGCGACCCTAGACCCACTTCAGTTTGCATACCGCCCCAACAGGTCCACAGACGATGCAATTGCCATCACACTGCCCTATCCCATCTGGACAAGAGGAATACCCATGTAGAATGCTGTTCATTGACTACAGCTCAGCATTCAACACCATAGTACCCTCCAAGTTCATCATCAATCTGAAGACCCTGGGTCTCAACAACGCCCTGTGTAATTGGGCCTTGGACTTTCTGACGGGCCGCCCCCAGGTGGTGAAGGTAGGAAGCAACATCTTCACTTCGCTTATCCTCAACACTGGGGACCCACAAGGGTGCGTGCTCAGCCCCCTCCTGTACTCCCTGTTCACCCATGACTGTACTCCCTGTTCACCCAAGTTTGCAGATGACACAACAGTAGTGGGCTTGATTACAAACAACGATGACAGCCTACAGGGAGGAGGTGAGGGCACTCTGAGTGTGGTGTCAGGAAAACAACCTCACACTCAACGTCAACAAAACAAAAGAGATGATCATGGACTTCAGGAAACAGCAGAGGGAGCACCCCCCTATCCACATCGACCGGACAGTAGTGGAGAAGGTGGAACGTTTTAAGTTCCTCTGCGTACACATCACGGACAAACTGAAATGGTCCACCAACACAGACAGTGTGGTGAAGAAGGCGCAATAGCGCCTATTCAACCTCAGAAGGCTAAAGAAATTTGTCTTGTTACCTGAAATCCTCACAAACTTTTACAGATGTACAATCGAGAGCATCCTGTCGGGCTGTATCACCGCCTGGTATGGCAACTGCACCACCCTCAACCGCAAGGCTCTCCAGAGGGTAGTGCGGTCTGCACAACGCATCACCGGGGGCAAACTACCTGCCCTCAAGGACAACTACAGCACCCAATGTCACAGGAAGGCCAAAAAGATCATCAAGGACAACAACCACCCAAGCCACTGTCTGTTCACCCCGCTATCATCCTGAAGGTGAGGTCAGTACAGGTGTATCAAAGCTGGGACTGAGAGACTGAAAAACAGCTTCTTTCTCAAGGCCATCAGACTGTTAAACAGCCATCACTAACATAGAGAGGCTGCTGCCAACATACAGACCCAAATCTCTGGCCACTTAAATACATGGATTTAACCTGTCTAGGATAGGGGTTCCGCTAGTGGAACTCCTCCCACATTCCACTGAAAAGGCAGAGCGGGAAATTCAAAAAAAATTTTTTTTGAAATATTTAACTTTCACACATTAACAAGTCCAATACAGCATTTGAAAGATAAACATCTTGTGAATCCAGAAAACATGTCCGATTTTTTAAATGTATTACAGCAAAAACACCACGTATATTTATGTTAGCTCACCACCAAATACAAAAGAGGACAGACATTTTTCACAGCACCGGTAGCATGCAGGTAGCATGCACAAAGCCAACCTAACTAACCTAGAACCAACCTAACTAACCTAGAAACAACTCCCTCAGATGACAGTCCTATAACATGTTACACAATAAATCTATGTTTTGTTCAAAAAATGTGCATATTTGAGCTATAAATCAGTTTTACATTACTGCTACCATCATAGCTACAGTCAGAAATAGCACGGGAGTAGCCAGAGTAAATACAGACACCAACGTCAACTACCTAATTACACATCATAAAACATTTCAGAAAAATATATGGTGGATAGCAAATGAAAGACAAAGATCTTGTGAATATAGCCAATATTTCCGATTTTTAAAATGTTTTACAGCGAAAACACCACGTATATTTATGTTAGCTCACCACCAAATACAAAAGACAGACAGACATTTTTCACAGCACCGGTAGCATGCAGGTAGCATGCACAAAGCCAACCTAACTAACCTAGAACCAACCTAACTAACCTAGAAACAACTCCCTCAGATGACAGTCCTATAACATGTTACACAATAAATCTATGTTTTGTTCAAAAAATGTGCATATTTGAGCTATAAATCAGTTTTACATTACTGCTACCATCATAGCTACCATCATAGCTACAGTCAGAAATAGCACGGGAGCAGCCAGAGTAAATAGACACCAACGTCAACTACCTAATTACACATCATAAAACATTTCAGAAAAATATATGGTGGATAGCAAATGAAAGACAAAGATCTTGTGAATATAGCTAATATTTCCGATTTTCTAAGTGTTTTACAGCGAAAACACAATATATCGTTATATTAGCTTACTACATTAGCTAGCACACAGCAGCATTGATTCTAGTCGAACGGTAGCATAGCACAGTTCGACAGATATATGAAAAAGCATCCCAAATTGGGTCCTTATCTTTGTTGATCTTCCATCAGAATGTTCTCCAAGGGGTCCTTTGTTCAGAAACGTCTTTATTTCGATCCAGAACGAACGATTTCCCTCTTGAATTAGCAAGCACACTGGCAGTGCGACGCTAACCTCTCCATCTTGACAAAATTCTTGCGTCGCATCACGTCTAAAGTCCAGAATAAATTTCAATAATATAATTAAACTATATTGAAAAAACATACTTTAGGATGATATTGTGACATGTATCGAATAAAATCGAAGCCGGAGATCATATTCATCAATAACGACGGTTTTCCAGGAGGCGATACCAGGTCCAAATTCGCGCCTCCCAACAAAAAATAAATGGCGGTCCTCTCAATCAAAGAGGTTGTATTCAACCCCTGAACGAGATAATCACCTCATTTCTGCTCTCATTTCCGCATGACACCCAGGGGAAGGCGTATGGCGTGTTTCTACAGTCATAAGTGACATGCCCTTTTATAGACAAGCTCTTGAAGAGAGACCTCGATTTTGGAAATCTCACTTCCGGATAGGAAATTGGCTGTAAAAAGAGTTCTGTTTCACTTAGAGAAATAATTAGAACTGTTTTAGAAACTAGAGAGTGTTTTCTATCCAATATTAATAATAATATGCATATTGTACGAGCAAGAATTGAGTAGGAGGCCGTTTTAAATTTTGAACGATTTTCCCCAAAAGTGTAAACTCCACCCCTAATCCTTTTAATAAATGTATCACTAGTCACTTTAAATAACGCCACTTTAATAATATTTACATATCCTACATTACTCATCTCATATGTATATACTGTATTTCATACCATCTATTGCATCTTGCCAATTCCGCACGGCCATCGCTCATCATTATATTTATATGTACATATTCTTATTTCATCCCTTTACACTTGTGTGTATAAGGTAGTTATTGTGAATTTGTTAGATTACTTATTAGATATTACTGCACTGTCGGAACTAGAAGCACAAGCATTTCGCTACACTCACATTAACATCTGCTAACCATGTGTATGTGCATTTTTTGTTGTTGATTTGATTTGAGTAACTCCTGCAATATCAATTTATTTCACAATCTAGTATAGCTAGACATCAGAATATGTGGCTTTCCAAACTTATTGTGGTGCATGTACATTTGAAGTCGGAAGTTTACATACACTTAGGTTGGAGTCATTAAATCTGTTTTTACAACCAATCCACAAATTTCTTGTTAACAAACTATAGTTTTGGCTACAATTGTTTACAGACAGATTATTTCACTTACTTCACTGTGTCACAATTTAAGTTGACTGTGCCTTTAAACAGCTTGGATAATTCCAGAAAATGATGTCATGGCTTTAGAAGCTTCTGATAGGCTAATTGACATCATTTAAGTCAATTGGAGGTGTACCTGTGGATGTATTTTAAGGCCTACCTTCAAACTCAGTGCCTCTTTGCTTGACATCATGGGAAAAACAAAATAAATCAGCCAAGACCTCAGAAAAAAATTGTAGACCTCCACAAGTCTGGTTCATCCTTGGGAGCAATTTACAAATGCCTGAAGGTACCACGTTCATCTGTACAAACAATAGTACGCAAGTATAAACACCATGGGACCACATAGCTGTCATACCGCTCAGGAAGGAGACGCGTTCTGTCTCCTAGAGATGAATGTACTTTGGTGCGAAAAGTACAAATCAATCCCAGAATAACAGCAAAAGACCTTGTGAAGATGCTGGAGGAAACTGGTACAAAAGTATCACTATCCACAGTAAATGGAGTCCTGTATCGACATAACCTGAAAGGCCGCTCAGCAAGGAAGAAGCCACTGCTCCAAAACTGCCATAAAAAAGCCAGACTACGGTTTGCTACTGCACATGGGGACAAAGATCGTACTTTTTGGAGAAATATCCTCTGGTCTGATGAAACAAAAATATAACTGTTTGGCCATAATGACCATTGTTATGTTTAGAGGAAAAAGGGGGAGGCTTGCAAGCCGAAGATCACCATCCCAACCGTGAAGCACGGGGGTGGCAGCATCATGTTGTGGGGGTGCTTTGCTGCAGGAGGGACTGGTGCACTTCACAAAATAGATGGCATCATGAGGGAGGAAAATTATGTGGATATATTGAAACAACATCTCAAGACGTCAGTCAGGAAGTTAAAGCTTGGTCGCAAATGGGTCTTCCAAATGGACAATGACCCCAAGCATACTTCCAAAGTTGTGGCAAAATGGCTTAAGGACAACAAAGTCAAGGTATTGGAGTGGCCATCACAAAGCCCTGACCTCAATCCTATAGAACATTTGTGTGACATTTACTCCTGATTATTATTTGACCATGCTGGTCATTTATGAATATTTGAACATTTTGGCCATGTTCTGTTATAATCTCCACCCGGCACAGCCAGAAGAGGACTGGCCACCCCTCATAGCCTGGTTCCTCTCTAGGTTTCTTCCTAGGTTTTGGCCTTTCTACACCTGCATTGCTTGCTGTTTGGGGTTTTAGGCTGGGTTTCTGTACAGCACTTCGAGATATTAGCTGATGTACGAAGGGCTATATAAAATAAACTGAAAAAGCGTGTGCGAGCAAGGAGGCCTACAAACCTGACTCAGTTACACCAGCTCTGTCAGGAGGAATGGGCCAAAATTCACCCAACTTATTGTGGGAAGCTTGTGGAAGGCTACCCGAAACGTTTGACCCAAGTTAAAAAGTTTAAAGGCAATGCTACCAAATACTAATTCAGTGTATGTAAACGTCTGACCCACTGGGAATGTGATGAAAGAAATTAAAGCTTAAATAAATCATTCTCTCTACTATTACTCTGACATTTCACATCCTTAAATAAAGTGGTGATCCTAACTGACCTAAGACAGGGCATTTTTACTGGGATTAAATGACAGGAATTGTGAAAAACTGAGTTTAAATGTATTTTACTAAGGTGTATGTAAACTTCCGACTTCAACTGTATGTATTCATGAACTGATGATTCCTCAACTTTAGTGGAAGAAGTACAACGGCAAAGCTTTTGCTGTCACACTCCAACACAGCAGTGGTAGATAGCGCTAATACCATCTTCTTCACAATGGCCGCTGTAGCTATCGCTAGGCTAAAACTGTACATTATGAATCATCAATTGTCTCCCTGCTTTGTATTATCCTCAAGAAAATCCCAATGTGGGCCTGAGCCTCTGGCTGATGGTCACACCATCATTCACCAGACGGCCCTCTAACTGGCAGATAGAAGGAGTGGATAAGCAGTAAAAAGATGGCCTTAAGATTAATCCTCTACTTCTTTTTCGCAACACTTTCGAATCCGAATGAAATAAAACAACCCCCCCACCCGTGCCTTAATCAAAAATGTTTTATAATTCTTCCCAAATCTGTGAAATGGGATATTCTCATTCTTCTGCTCGCTCTGTGAAATTACTTTGGGGGATGAGGAGAAAAGGGAACTGCTCTTCTTGCCTTTGTTCTGTAACAAGTGAGAACATTTTAGGGAAGTCAGTAGTAGCCTATCATTACATTAATTATCTTGTCCTACGTGGAGAGTACTACAGTATCTTGATGCAGCACAAGGCCCTAGAATGGAGTCCCCACAAACCACTATACCTCCCACATCACTCTGGCATTTGACAATTGGGATAATGGCAGGAAAGAAGAGAGAAAGTCAAACAAAACAAAGCATGCAAAACGCTGTTGAGGAGTGAAAGCAAGCACGGTCAGAGAAGAGAGTAGAATCTTGCCTCCAACCAGTGGCAACTGTCATTTTTACTCAGACATTTGGAACAACACAAATAAATAACAATATAATTTAAAACTATATAAATATATATACAAAAATAAGACTCAAAAATATCAAAAAGAAGTAACAAAGTCAAATAGAAACAAATTGTACTATTAAAATACCAATACAAAAGAGAATCAAATTATTACACGATTACCCTATTGCTAAAAATAAATAAATAATAATATTGCACAAATCCTTTATAACACAAATATACAATATACACACTTATAAAGAAGAGAACTTGATTATTATACTATTGCACTTCAAACAAGAAACACACAAACTAAATTGCACAACTAATTGCATTAGTACTGTAGAAAGTTAGAGGTGCGCTATTCGATAGATTCCCCGGCTACACCTACCTCAGGCTTCCAGTGGGGAGACCTGAGGTCAACCTACCCAACCCCCCCCCCACCCATCTCGTACTTCTGATGGGAGACCTTCCCATTTTTGCCTAGCTCAAAAACTAGAATTGGGGCGCCCACTCCGACAAGGTTAATTGACCCACAGTCCCACACGGTGACATGATATCATTGACGTGACGTGTAAATGAGCGATAGAAAACCGATCGCGCAAATGTCACCATTCGGAATATTATTATTTTTTGTTTGTTTTTGTGTGTGCGCACCTATGCTGCCCCCGACAAGATGTCGCCCTGGGCAACTGCCCATGTCGCCTATGCCTAAATCCGCCACTGCCTCCAACAAAGCTACAGAGTGATCTTTTGCAAAACTTTCCAAGTATTTCGCTCGCCTGAGATAACACCTTTTCTTTAACAAGGAGCTATGGACTGGAGTGGAGGTGTGACGTGATTTGGTTCTCAGTGAGGTCACAGGTATAGCAGGTGATCTGTGATGGCGTGAAAGTGATCTGAGTGTTAACACAGCTAGCCCGTCTTGATGAAGTGAGGCTACAGCTCTGCCCACTGCATCCCTAGTGCACTTAGCAGAGGGCTGTGAGTGTGTTTTCACTGAGGCGTTAATGAACGGAGGGCTTTGTGGGCTTAATGAGAGTGTGTTTCTATTGAGGCCGTCACCTGAGAGGATAATGAGAGTTCACAATTCACAAGCTTCTCCGCCTGTGGTCGCGAAAGTGCATGTGTGCTTTCCTCTTACAACACAGTAACGGACATACAGATGCTGCTCTCCCGTTTCAATGACACAGTATAACTGACACTGTCACTCTGTCTCTACCGGCTGTATTTGACCCTCTAATCAGCTGCAACAGTGAAACAAGAGTCCTGATGTGCTCCAGCTAGATCTCCAGCAAACAGTGTTGAAGTACATACAGCACTGGCCAAACCCACAGCACCTCATTTGAAAGTAACCAAAAAGACAAAGCCTCCTCTCTTTGGGTGAGAGTGTGAGGAGGTGTGGGTGGTTAGACCAATAATTGTGTGGTCCGCTGAGAGGATGAGGAAGTCATCGCAGCTTCTTTCCGGGACATGCCAACGAAGGTCTCTCTCTCTCTCACCTAAATTGGCAGCTGGCAGGCAAATGAATGCAGTGCGAAGAGAGCCTGCAGAAGTACAGGGTCCTGCTGTTCAGGCAACAAAGCAGCTCCATGCGAGACATCTGCTGTTCAGTCATCAGAATACATTTTGTCACGTGCTCTCTCTCTCTCGAACACACACAAACACACACAAACACACACACATATAGACCCAGCACCATCCATTCTGTCAATTGGGAGCTATCGGGCTTTTTTCCATCTCATCTTTTTGCCCCTTCATTGTCACCGTAGTCCCTCCCTTCTTCTTTGCTTCCTTTGTTTAAACAGTTTAGGCCTGGCAGATAACCCTAGAGTGCTTCCTATCTGGTCTGAAACGCGTGAACCCTGTGTGGATGATCACAAGAAGGCCCGGGGAAACGGCAAGCGGAATCTTAATGAGCGAGGCTCGACACTGGCAAAAGTAAATTGAGCTTACCACCATGATAAATTAACCTAATGAATGCAATTATTCTGTGGCACGCTAGCTAGGGTTGGCGCCAGATGGTCAATTCTTACAGAAACACTTGAATTTTGTTCCCAAGTTTACTACTGATGAGGGCTGCTAATGCATGTAGGAGGTGACTTCTTAGAAGAAAATATAGTTATTTGTTGTTTAGTCTTTGCAATGCAGAAATGTTTTTTTGTTTGTGGTAGAAATCCTTTCTCAAAATAAAAATCCATTACCGAAGGATAGAAAATCTAGTCTCTTGCACACCCGTGTAAACAGTGGTCTGTCATGTTTTATCATAAACTCAGAGTTATGCCTATACTCCCTGATCAAAACTTAAAAACCAGGCCTCAATGGATACCCCCAAGTACCCAAAAGGAGCTTAAACCCCAACCTCACTGCTGAGTAAAACAAGCAACTGCTGAGAAATGATATGATAGGGTGTGTGGGGACAGCCATGTGTCGTTTCCCGTTCGAACTCACGATATCCAGTGTTTATGCTAACACTTAATCCCTGTAAAGTGTGTCATTTGGTTAGCACGCTCTTCACTCTCCCAGTGGTGTAGTCTGGCTGGCTGGCGTGAGGTCTAAACAGCCAGGGACCATAGGAACCCCTGGTGTTGGATGTAAACGAGATCCTTTCCTCTCTGATAGATGGGGGCAGGGTAGGGGTGAGGGGGTAGAACGTCTTCAGATGTTCAAGCAGTGAGCTAGTGCGGTATACTCTCTTTCTGCCGTGACCCCTGTCCTCGTTCTCCACATACAATCACTGGAGCTGTTTACACCGTAATGTCACCACAATGACTCGTATCACCTGGGGCCTTGACACATCTGTGCTTACCTCCCTCATTCATCTCTGTCGCCCTCTACAGTATCTCCTCTCTCAAACTCTCTGCCTATCTCTCTTATGTCTCTCTCTACCTCATCTCTCAACCTTTTGTTACCGTACCTCTCGGTCTCTCTCTTTCCCTCTATCTCCATCTCCTTTCTCAACCTCTCTCGCTCTGTATCCCCATCACCTCTCTCTTTTTACCTCTCTCTACTGTACATAACACTATCTGTCTCTTCCACAGTTCTGTTGAATAGGATGGCTCAGTGCTCCTGTTTGTTATATAATGTTATAAACTGGGTGGTTTGAGCTCTGAATTCTGATTGGCTGACAGCCGTGTTATATCATACCACAGGTATGACAAAACAGTTATTTTTACTCTTACTGTTTACTGTTTTACTGTTCTAATTACGTTGGTAACCCGTTTATAATAGCAATAAGGCACCTCTGGGGTTTGTAGTATATGGCCAACACGGCTAAGGGCTGTGTCCATAAAAACAGCCCTTGGGTCTTGGGTCTTATTGGGTCTTGGGTCTTATTGGGTCTTGGGTCTTATTGCTTATTGTAGTACGTATGTGGTGACAGTATTGTGTGATTTCTCTGATTTCTCTGATTTCTCTGTCACATGGAGTGAAGCATGTTCAAACAGCAACTCTTCTCATTACCAAACCCTGAGAGGGAGGTGTGACCAAATTGTGACCATTTTGTGACCGGGCGTTCTGCTTCACCACAGCTGTATTCCGACGCCAGTGACCTCCCAGTCTGACTGTTACGATGGACGATCGATCATATTTGACATTTGTGACATTGCATGCAGCAGAGATATACATCTCCAGGGTGTCAACTTATCAGTCATACTATGTCACAGCCAGTACATACAGTACATACCAAATTGCATGTTAAGCAGCCCTAGGATTCTTATTTACATTCTTATTACATTTTTTTTACCCCTTTTTCTCCCCAATTTCGTGGTATCCAATTGGTCTTGTCCCATCGCTGCAACTCCCGTACGGACTCAGGAGAGGGAAAGGTCGAGAGCCATGCATCCTCCGAAACACGACCCTGCCAAGCCGCACTGCTTCTTGACACACTGCTCGCTTAACCTGGAAGCCAGCCGCACCAATGTGTCAGAGGAAACACCGTACAACTGGCGACTGTGTCAGCGTGCATGTGCCTGGCCCGCCACAGGAGTCGCTAGAGCGCGATGGGACATTGACATCCCGGCCGGCCAAACCTTCCCCTAACACGGACGACACTGGGCCAATTGCCGCCTCATGGGTCTCCCAGTAGGGAAAACTGTATGAATGTGAAGATCTATCTGCGACTGAATTCATATTGACCTCTTACCTTGTTGGGTCTTGGGTAATATGTCCTCACATAAACATGGACATACATACATACATACATACATACATACATACATACATACATACATACATACATACATACATACATACATACATACATACATACATACATACATACATACATACATACATACACACTAGAGGTCGACCGATTATGATTTTCAACGCCGATACCGATACCGATTATTGGAGGACCAAAAAAGCCGATACCGATTAATCGGCCAATTTTTTTAAATGTATTTGTAATAATGACAATTACAGCAATACTGAATGAACACTTATTAATACATCAATAAAATCAATTTAGCCTCAAGTAAATAAGAACATGAGAACATATGAAAGCTGGTGGTTCCTTTTAACATGAGTCTTCAAAATTCCCAGGTAAGAAGTTTTAGGTTGTAGTTATTATAGGAATTATAGGACTATTTCCCTCTATACCATTTGTATTTCATTAACCTTTGACTATTGGATGTTCTTATAGGCACTTTAGTATTGCAAGTGTAACAGTATAGCTTCCGTCCCTCTCCTCGCTCCTCCCTGGGCTCGAACCAGCAACACAACGATAACAGCCACCATCGAAGCAGCGTTACCCATGCAGAGCAAGGGGAACAACTACTAGAAGGCTCAGAGCGAGTGACGTTTGAAACGCTATTAGCGCGCGCTAACTAACTAGCCATTTCACTTCGGTTACACCAGCCTCATCTCGGGAGTTGATAGGCTTGAATTGCCCAACGAAGAGCTGCTGGCAAATGAATGAATGTTTACGCGCCTGTTTCTGCCTACCACCGCTCAGTCAGATACTTAGATACTTGTATGCTCAGTCAGATTATATGCAACGCAGGACACGCTAGATAATATCTAGTAATATCATCAACCATGTGTAGTTAACTAGTGGTTATGATTGATTGTTTTTTATAAGAGAAGTTTAATGCTAGCTAGCAACTTACCTTGGCTTACTGCATTCGCGTAACAGACAGTCTCCTTGTGGAGTGCAACGAGAGAGAGGCAGGTCGTTATTGCGTTGGACTAGGTAACTGTAAGGTTGCAAGATTGGATCCCCCGAGCTGACAAGGTGAAAATCTGTCGTTCTGCCCCTGAACGAGGCAGTTAACCCCCCGTTCCTAGGCCGTCATTGAAAATAAGAATGTGTTCTTAACTGACTTGCCTAGTTAAATAAAGGTATAAAAAAATACCAAAAATACCGATTTCCGATTGTTATGAAAACTTGAAATCGGCCCTAATTAATCGGCCATTCCGATTAATCGGTCGACCTCTAATACACACGTACAAGAACGAACGCAAGTGCACACACACACACACACACACACACACACACACACACACACACACACACACACACACACACACACACACACACACATACACATACACATACACACACACACACGCACACGCACACGCACACGCACACGCACACGCACACGCACACACACACACATACAAATCATTAAACCCAGTGCTGTGCTACCCAGTGTGTCTGACAGAAAGAGGAACAGTGCAGAAATTTCCCCCTGCAGGTATCCATTCAAACTCTCATTGGGAGAAAGCCTTTCTCGTTAATGCCCTTGTTACGGCTCCAGGGGGAACCGCTAATTAGAGCCACAAGAACGGCTGGAGAATGAGTCGATTACACCTGTGGACTTCTAGCCTTAAAATACCTGGCATTTCTGCAAACTCCCACACATTTCCGCCTTCCTAGCCTGACTCACTCACGATCTGACAAGTAGAGCTCTTCAAAGGAAAAACAGTACAAGGATAGGAGGAAAAGAAAGAAATGAAGGACAGAAAGTGTCAACCATTTGAAAGGCTTTATGAAAATGATCATCCAATTAGCAACTATGATCAAATCAGGCAAGAACCCTCTCTGGAAACCTGGGTAATTTTTTCTCTCTCTTTCTCTCTCTGGCTGCTGTGCGTGTGGTGTAATTTCACTGACCTCAAATGAACTCATGATAGGAAATTCAGTTCGTTTTCTCATCACTGGTAGTTATACTAATACATTGGAAATGCCTCGTACAATATGCATGAGCTATCCAAGGCGCCTCATTAACGTGATGTAATTTTTGGCAGAATATGTATCAAACCTATTATCACCACGGTTACTCCGTTCTCAAACCCCCTCAACGTCACTTTCCGATGGCAAAGAGACGTAGAAATAATATCAATGTTTACCCTTTATTCTATCAACACATCCTTTCTTGTTCATTTACTTTCTTATTGGTTGAGCCAACCCTGTTATGAATGAAGAAAGCAACAACCAAGGAACATATACTGTAGCAATGTCTCTTTACTACATAACCTAAAACCATCTCTCCCTTGGCTGTGTTGTGCAGAGTAAAGAACAAAGACAAGAAATGAAAGCAAAAAGCCAAAGAGACAAAACTAAAACCCCAACTGAAATCTTGAGAGTAGACCGAAGAATATCGAGATAGAGTTCCGACTATAACTTGCGAAACAAAACCAAGACTGATTTATGTCCGTTAATTTAACTGCTGGATAGGGGCCTTTGTTGAAACATGAGTTAGTTCCAGCATTTAACCCTACAGCACTAATTTATGCTCCATGGCATAGGACACTCCATCATCCCCTCTTTGGGGAGAGACACTCATCTCATTAGCCAGGATTTAATGAAATGCAAGGGTACACTTCTTAGTTTCAGAGATTACTGAAGCAAAAATCAGGTGTAAATCTCAGGCTGCTCCGTGACTTCATAAATTGTTACAGGGATAAGAAGGGATAGGGAGCAGAGATGAGGAGCTAGAGGGAGAGAGAGAACCAGGAGAGTTATAGGGACAGAGGAATGAAGAAAATACGTAAGGGATAAATGCTGACGTTCTGTATATTACCTTGGAAATAATGGACGATGCAGCTGAGTTTATTTTTCCAAGGTAATGTATAGAACGAAGGCGTTTATCCCGCTTATACCACAGTTGCCAAAGAAAACAATATGAAAGAACACATTCACCATTAGAATATATATTTTTTCATTGATATTTACATTTTTATGTGAATTCAAACTTTCTCGTCCTTTGGTTGCTAAAGACACAAACTAGTTGTTCGTTCTTTATGTTCCGTTGCCATGCTCAGTGGTAACGTCCTTATCCTTTGCTTGCTGATAGCTATCTAACTAGCTACGGCTACACAATCACAACTTCTGCAGCCAGAATAAGAGCAAAGTAGCTGTTTTCTATTGCTATTTACTTGGATACATCCATATTAATAAGCTGAAGATGCCCGATTTTGCCTGGCATAGCTAGAAAAGTTTGCCTTCTCATCAGGACACTCGTCAACACTGACTGTTAATTTGGAGGAGATCACATTGCATATCAAAACAGTAGGCTAGAAGATAGTTAAATAGTTTGTTGCTAGCAGACTTGTCAATCGAATTCAAAGATATCAGTTGCTGAAAACAGCTGGTCAAACTAGAAACGTGGAAGGATTTGACAGCATTAGCGGCAGAGAGGACAGGAAAAATTCATGTTCATCACTCACCATGTTAGGTCATCAGTTGCTCCAAAAAAAGATTCACGCTAGCTAGCTGCGTTTTTTTCCCCCTTTGGACCTGCGTTTACAATGTATCCAATTTCAGTTTGTGTGGTTGTTGGTTTAGCTTTCTGTAACTTTATAGCAAGTATGGTCAGCATGTGTAGGTGCATATTGAGCCATGATTGCAAGTTGTTCCGATATCTTTTCCAACCTTCCCGTTATCTGGTTTTAATGTCCATTCTTGAATAACCATCTAGCCAATCAGAAATTAATATTCAACAATGCTGTGGTAACTTCAGTTATACCACACAAAGTTTATATATCTTAGAATTTTAAGTCCTGTGTGAATATTGCCAAAGTTTGTCAATCTTAAACCGTTTATACCAAGCAATGCACAGACTGCTGTATTTCTACAGAACATGGGGTCTTAATAATTGATCTGAACATATAGCAGTTTCAGTCCATACAAGATGGTGTCACTGCATGCGAGAACAATAACAGCATAAACAGCCCCCTAAACCAAGCAAACAGTAATCCTCAATCTGGAGATATCTGTGCTGACATCACTGTGCCCGTGCATCTTAAATATCCTCTTGACTACTATTATAAACTCCCACAACTGCGCTAGCCCCGAGCCAAACAGTCAGATTTGGTGAATACTTATTAGTGTATATAGGGGAGGGAGAATAGGGAGAAAGCAGGATAGATTTAAGTCTAGTTTTGAAGAATGTACATGTTCATTACTTGTGGTGACTGATGCTGCAAGAGGGAAGGAGAGGAGGACCCACCAGAAGAGAAAACCAGCCCGTCGCCAGCAGCACAACACAGACCATTAACACTATCATTTACATAAAATGACTTACATACTGCTGCAGTAATTTAATTTGTTTGACCAGTACAGCGCAACTGTGAGGAATAGATTTGCAGAGGCAGACGAGGGAGCGCTGCTTACTCTTCCACATGGATAATTCTTTTAAAGACTGTTACAGGGAGAAAATTAACAACAGACATATAATAAAACCTTGATTTAATTTAAAAGCCTCTTCCCTCATCTCCCACAGTCACCCTCTCACACTCACCGACACGCACTGTCACCGACACGCACTCTCACCGACACGCACTGTCACCGACACGCACTCTCACCGACACGCACTCTCACCGACACGCACTCTCACCGACACGCACTCTCACCGACACGCACTCTCACCGACACGCACACTCACCGACACGCACTCTCACCGACACGCACACTCAACGACACGCACTCTCAACGACACGCACTCTCACCGACACGCACTCTCACCGACACGCACACTCACCGACACGCACTCTCACCGACACGCACTCTCACCGACACGCACTCTCACCGACACGCACTCTCACCGTCACGCACTCTCACCGACACGCACTCTCACCGTCACGCACTCTCACCGACACGCACTCTCACCGACACGCACTCTCACCGTCACGCACTCTCACCGACACGCACTCTCACCGACACGCACACTCAACGACACGCACTCTCACCGACACGCACTCTCACCGACACGCACACTCACCGACACGCACTCTCACCGACACGCACTCTCACCGTCACGCACTCTCACCGACACGCACTCTCACCGACACGCACTCTCACCGTCACGCACTCTCACCGACACGCACTCTCACCGACACGCACACTCAACGACACGCACTCTCACCGACACGCACTCTCAACGACACGCACTCTCACCGACACGCACTCTCACCGACACGCACTCTCAACGACACGCACTCTCAACGACACGCACTCTCACCGACACGCACTCTCAACGACACGCACTCTCACCGACACGCACACTCACCGACACGCACTCTCACCGACACGCACTCTCAACGACACGCACTCTCACCGACACGCACACTCACCGACACGCACTCTCACCGATACGCACTCTCAACGACACGCACTCTCACCGACACGCACTCTCACCGACACGCACTCTCACCGACACGCACACTCAACGACACGCACTCTCACCGACACGCACTCTCACCGACACACGCACTCAACGACACGCACTCTCACCGACACGCACTCTCACCGACACACGCACTCAACGACACGCACTCTCACCGACACGCACTCTCACCGACACGCACTCTCACCGACACGCACTCTCACCGACACGCACTCTCACCGACACGCACACTCACCGACACGCACTCTCAACGACACGCACTCTCACCGACACGCACACTCACCGACACACGCACTCAACGACACACACTCTCACCGACACGCACTCTCACCGACACGCACACTCAACGACACGCACTCTCACCGACACGCACTCTCACCGACACACGCACTCAACGACACGCACTCTCACCGACACGCACACTCACCGACACGCACTCTCAACGACACGCGCACTCACCGACACACGCACTCAACGACACGCACTCTCACCGACACGCACTCTCACCGACACGCACTCTCAACGACACGCACTCTCAACGACACGCACTCTCAACGACACGCACTCTCAACGACACGCACTCTCACCGACACGCACTCTCACCGACACGCACACTCAACGACACGCACTCTCACCGACACGCACTCTCACCGACACGCACTCTCAACGACACGCACTCTCACCGACACGCACACTCAACGACACGCACACTCACCGACACGCACACTCACCGACACGCACTCTCAACGACACGCACTCTCACCGACACGCACACTCACCGACACACGCACTCAACGACACGCACTCTCACCGACACGCACTCTCACCGACACGCACACTCACCGACACGCACACTCACCGACACGCACTCTCACCGACACGCACTCTCACCGATACATGTGCACGCACATTGACAAGTGTACAGTGTAGGGTATATGACATATTACTATGTTTTGTGAATCATAATTATGAATACATCTAGTGCTTCCTCATAGGAAGACGCTTCATCTTAAATTAATCATTTTTCCTCATTTTAAGGTCCAGGAGTTGAATTGCATTGAGTTTTACCTGTCATAAGAAGATATGACTATTCTTGTTTGACATGATCAAATTGTGAAAGTTTCCTAGTAATTTTGCCACATAGCAGTTTCTCAGATCCTCTTCATTTATTCAGGACATTTGTTTAACAAGGTTCATGTCTGTTCCAGCAATCAACATCCTGTCAGACACGTGCCTCTGTCAACAGGGCACTCTCTCTTTCTCTTTCTTTGCCATTTTCTCTCTCTCCCTCTACTCTCTCTCTTCACCCCCCCCCCCCCCCCCCCCCGTCTCTTTATTTTCTAATCATTACTCTTTCGCTGGATTCCAGGCTAATGCGAGGGAGCGACACATACATGTAATAAAAAACAAGATGGATGGTGAAAATACAATATATACCTACGAAATATGGAATTGTGAGAGGAAATGTTTTCTCCCCCTCACACAGTATTCTTGGTTGGACCTTTGAATTTCCAAGAGAATGAAAGCAGGTCTTATTCAGCATGCCGGCAGGGCTGAGAGCTGGTCTGACAGGTGAGCTGTCACCCTCCTATCTCCCATGCAGCACCAGTCTTTAGCTTCCCCTCGCTCTGCTCTCCCTCACAAGACCCGACTGTCACCCTGATGGAAAAAATACCCAGCACCACAAAAGAAAATAAATGAATGTCCTATTCACCCCACCACCGACGTAGTTAGGAAATTGTTCAATCTTTTTTCTTTATTTTCTTTAGGTGTTGACATATTATTATATATTGTTTCTGTGAAAAAAAGCTTTTTTTTGTATTTTTATCATTAGAAATATGAAAGTTTGGGGGGAAAAAGGGAGGGAACGTGAATGTACCAGGACATTTGGGTGAGAGGAACAAGGGGAGAAATTGATTGGAAGGATGTGATCATTTAAAATAGTCTGCTAATGTGCATTATCAAGTCATTCATGTAAATTAGATGGTGCTAAAGGACCTGAAGTTGACGACTTGTGATTTCCCTGTTAAAAAAACAAGAAAATCTGAAGGAAAACATGTTCTGGATCCTAAAGAAGGATTTCTCAGCTGGCCAGACATGAGGCATATGGTAAAACACCTGCATTTCCAAACATGTACAGTAGAACATTGTCACTTTGCCAAATATCATGCTCATCAATTGCAAT
>NC_052334.1:18778743-18841243 GCF_016432855.1 Salvelinus namaycush
GAGTAAGCATGTTTAGGCTACAGTCGTGAGCATAGTTGTCCAAATAATTTGTTATTCCCCAATCTGGAGAATAACTTCATAGTGCCATTTTTGGAGATCAAATGCGACTAGCATTTTATAGGTTTCAAATGAGGCCCAGTTGTCAAATCTTAACTAGCCATCAACACTCCAGCTACCACAACTATCACCTGCACAAGTCCATCTGGTTCTGGTGAGAGTTGTGGTTTTTGGACAAGGGTTCCTTACTGGTGCCTGTTTGTTCAATCTGCAAGACCACACAAAGAGTTTCAGCCCTCTAATCATTTAACCAAACAAGACACCA
This sequence comes from Salvelinus namaycush, assembly GCF_016432855.1. Classification (NCBI taxonomy): domain Eukaryota; kingdom Metazoa; phylum Chordata; class Actinopteri; order Salmoniformes; family Salmonidae; genus Salvelinus; species Salvelinus namaycush. Next base: position 18,779,066 of record NC_052334.1, read on the forward strand.
ATTACCCAGGCAGATAAGGAGGGAAGCCTTCCATCCACACTAACAGACAGAGCTAGTCTCTGTGTGTTAAGGGCAGACTGTCTCTTGTTTGTGGGGGTGTTAGAGGAAGAGAGAGAGGTTCACTTGCTAGTTCCAGAACAGAGGCAAAAGTGACACTTACTCTGCTGGTTGCAAATGGATTGGGTTATTTCAAAGTTCACGAGAAAGGTTTAGGTGTCAAAAGGAGAAAGAAATTGTGTGTTTTGATTTAATTGATGATGGTGGCTTATAGGCATTTGGTAAGTGTTTTGAGGATGTTCTGTACACATGTTTAGTTGGAGATTGCTGTGTTTAAAACATGGTAGCTTACAAGAAACTAAAGAAAGGGAATTTACACGTCCTTGGATTAAAAGGTGTGAGTGAAATAAATGATCAGAGTTAGGTCAGTGTCCTGACGTGTATTAGACAAATCTCGCTATTCTTCACGAGCACTGGATTACCTTACAGGTGAAATTGAGAGTAATGTACCCTTTCAGGCATCACATAGATTCTTCAACCTCAAGCTATTAAAGATGAGAACTTCTCTCCTGCTTCTTAAAGTTCATGTTCTCATTGAAGCTAAATGACACAGTTCTGTTCTGAGACCATCGTAAAAGCTATGGATAATAAAAACGTTCAGGTACTGTGAAATACATGCATATATTTTCATTTTTCACACACGTGCGCTCACACACACTCACTCAGAAATCTAATTAGAGCGATCATTAATTGCGGCAGACCACTGCTAATGGTTTAAGCAACAATGCAGCTGTGTGTAGGAAACATTTGAAATCACAAAGTAATTATTACATCCAATATTAATTTAATTACACAATTTTGTGTGAAACAGTAATTTCAGAGGGTTTTTTAATCACACACAGTCTCAAAATAAATGAGGAGTTAGATGCACAGGGGAGCTGGAGATTTCTCCAAAGACACACAGGGGCGGGGGGTGAAGGGGCGGGGGGTATTGTAGAATAGTTCTCCTCTGGAGACCTGGGATTTTCACATTTAAATTAAAACACCATTCAACACCAAGGAGGGAAGAAATGATAGGACAACCAGACCCGTGTCAGGAAAAGACCTCCTTGTTCTTCCTCTGTGCGTCATGCCATTGCAACGCACCAGGCAACAGAGGAAATGTATAGCTATGGCTCGATCACTGTCAGTGTGTAGCTCCTATGGCCCGGCAACTATAAATGAATATTAATCGTATTTCTCTGGCCTGTGTTTTGCCACATCCCCTCACATGAGCAAAATCTAGAAGCAGCGTTTTCTGCATAAGAAGCATCAATAGAGTTGAGAGCAGCTGTGTCCACTCTATTACAGAACACCAACAAGGGAGCTTTTGTTTTAATATTTTCATTCCAAACTCAGTTCTTTTATTTCCATAGTTCCGCTGTGGAATAAAACAAGCAATTTTGATTGGCAGAACGTGTAACGGATTTCCTCTTCATCTGAGGAGTAGCAAGGATCGGACCAATGTGCAGCGTGGTAAGTGTCCATAATGAGATATTTAATCAATCAACAGAACACTTAACAAAAATACAAACAAACAACCGAAACAGTCCCGTATGGCGCAAACACTAACACAGGAAACAACCACCCACAAAACACAATAGAAAACAGGCTACCTAAATATGGCTCCCAATCAGAGACAACGACTGACACCTGCCTCTGATTGAGAACCATACTAGGCCAAACACATAGAAATATAACAACAGAACAAAACATAGAAAAACAACATAGAATGCCCACCCCAACTCATGCCCTGACCAAACTAAAATAAAGACATAAAAAAGGAACTAAGGTCAGAACGTGACAGAACGTTTGCATTTTTAAATGTTTTCCCATCCATGTAAAATGTTGTTATTGTCTTTTAATTCTAATTGTTCTGGAAGGTTGACAGATAAATTGTTCAGTTGTTGTATTACAGTAGCTAGCTAGATCCTCTGTGGATTCAGATAGTTGACAATATACAGTGCGTAGTGGGCAGTCCTAATTAAAACAAACACACCTAACCAACAGCTACTCAGAGGCTGTATTTATCCACGTATAAATTGGCTGCATGTACACTACCATTCAAAAGTTTGGGGTCACTTAGAAATGTCCTTGTTTTTGAAAGAAAAGCAAATTTTTTGTCCATTAAAATAACATAAAATCGATCAGAAATACAGTGTAGACATTGTTAATGTTGTAAATGACTATTGTAGCTGGAAACCACAGATTTTTAATGGAATATCTACATAGCCGTACAGAGGCCCATTATCAGCAACCATCACTCCTGTGTTCCAATGGCACATTGTGTTAGCTAATCCAAGTTGATCATTTTAAAACACTAATTGATCAATAGAAAAACCCTTTTGCAATTATGTTAGCACAGCTGAAAACTGTTGTTCTGATTAAAGAAGCAATAAAACTGGCCTTCTTTAGACTAGTTGAGTATCTAGAGCATCAGCATTTGTGAGTTCGATTACAGGCTCAAAATGGCCAGAAACAAAGCACTTTCTTCTGAAACTCGTCAGTCTATTCTTGTTCTGAGAAATGAAGGCTATTTCATGCGAGAAATTGCCAAGAAACTGGTTTTCTAATGAAGGGGTTTTCTAATGAAAGGGTTTTCTAATGAAAAATTTGCCTTTAAAAATTATAAACTTGGATTAGCTAACACAACGTGCCATTGGAACACAGGAGTGATGGTTGCTGATAATGGGCCTCTGCACACCTATGTAGATTTTCCATAAAAACAGCAACAATAGTCAATTACAACATTAACAATGTCTGCACTGTATTTCTGATCAATTGTATGTTATTTTAATGGACAAAAAGTGTGTTTTCTTTCAAAAACTAGGACATTTCTAGGTGACCCCAAACTTTTGAACGGTAGTGTATGTTATCTGTCTTTTTTCTGGCCCTTCTCCTCCGTCTCTTTTTTTATTCACGCTTTTTACAGTTTTTTACGATTGCTTACACACTAAAATGTAACTTTTCCCACAATTAGCAAAACCTTACACTCAAGGAGCAAAACACAAGGCTAGATTTGCACAACTCTAAGCACATTATCAGCTTCACACTATTTGCAAAACATTACACACAGTGATTTGCAAAAAACTAAACACACTTGTATACATCAGACACAGAAGTATATCATGATGTCACTTCCTTGCAATTCCAAAGCACTGACTGTCAAATTACCACACCTATGAGCCAATCTGTTAAACACAGCCATCAGTTGCACAAACACATGATTGCTAAATTGTAGACACACCAATCAGGTTTAAGCACTATAAAAATGCAGCAGGTAGGTTCACCCAAATGTGAAGGAGTCAGAAGAAGAGTGAGGGTGAGAGGAGGAGTACACAGAGGAGGAGAAGGAGATAGAGGAAGAGGCAGAGCCCGAGCCAGAGGTCGAGGAAGACCTGAAGCAGGAGGAGAACGTGCACAAAGAAGAAGAGGACCAAACTTATCAAATGACATTTGTGCAACACTAGTGGACCATGTTGTGAACCACGGATTGACGCTGAGGGAGGCTGGACTGAGAGTTCAGCCAAATCTTAGCAGATATACAGTGGCATCTGTCATAACGACTTTTCGACAGGAAAACAGGTAAAAGAAGATCTGTCTACAGTTACAGTAATCAGCCGCTTATTGTATGCACCATATCAGCACTTGTGATACCCCTTCCTGTGACATTGTCCAGTAAGTTACATGTATTATTCTCTACATAGGATTGAGGGTCGGGAACGGGGTTAACATCACCCTTTGCGCTGCCATTTCACAGCATGGGGTTGTCCTCCGTCATGCCAAAATGGGCCCTTACAACACACCTCATATTCTCACATTTTTGGACCGATTGCACCACATCGTCACAGCAGGAAATGAAATGCACCAGATGCAATACACGGTCATCTGGGACAATGTGTCATTCCACCGCTCTGCTTTGGTCCAGAACTGGTTTCAACACCATCCACAGTTGACAGTACTATACCTTCCACCATACTCTCCGTTTCTAAACCCTATCGAAGAGTTTTTCTCTGCATGGCGGTGGAAGGTTTACGATCTCCAGCCCCAGGCTCAGGTACCCCTCATTCAGGCCATGGACCCCTCATGTGACCAAGTCGACGCTTGGTCACACGAGGATGGATTCGACATTCAAGACGGTTCTTCCCGCGTTGTCTGGCTAATGACGATGTTGCTTGTGATGTTGATGAAATTCTCTGGCCAGATCCAACTAGGCGAAGAGATAATGTATAGTATGTTTACTGTAGTATTTTCTGTACAATATTGTCCGTTTTTTTGTTATTTACTGTAATTGTAACCTGTACCGGATACAGTATTTTACGTTTGTCTGTTTGCTGAGCTAACAGTGTTATGCACACTACTGTAGTAGCATGAAAACTGGGACATGTTTTGTTGTGATTCTCCATGTTGACATGTTGACTGATTTGGGTATATGGAGAGAAATAAATGATATTTTCCTCAGTCTGCAGCGTTGGTCTTGTGTAGTGTTTGTATAGTTGCACTTTCTCTGTGTACTTCATTTACACTACTCTAATCACTGACAATTAGACTTGCTAAAAGTGTTTTAGGTTAGCAACAGCAGTGTGTAACTGGTTCAAAAAGATTGAAGTCATATGAAATGTGTGTGTTTCGTATGGTAACAAAATATTATTTTTATGAAGTCGTGTATAGTTTTGACAAAAGTGTTCCATTTTGCAAATGATCTGAAGTGTTGTGCTACTTTGGTGTAGGGTTGTGCTAATTGTGTGTAGTGTTTTGACAAACCGGGCCCTGTTTTCAAAATTGTGCTTAAACAATTGAAAAAAACTGTAATCAGGTAGAAAATATCGCCTCTGGAAACAAAGCTGGACGCCTGTGGTGGATGGACAGCTGTGCCTGTGGCCGAGGTGAAAATCAACCCCAGGACACGTCAAGGAGTGAGATATCAAACCTAAAATTAGAAGAGAAATCCTGTGTGTGTGTGTGTGTGTGTGTGTGTGTGTGTGTGTGTGTGTGTGTGTGTGTGTGTGTGTGTGTGTGTGTGTGTGTGTGTGTGTGTGTGTGTGTGTGTGTAAAAGGGAGAGAAATGGGAGGAAAGAGAGAGAAATGAGGTGGCATGTCCACCCCTGGCCAGACCAGGTACTGTAAATAAAGGTCCCTGAATGACTCAGGCGTTCAACTCAGGAAGTTGTTTCCTGAAGTCAAAAGTGCACAAGTATTCATATAATAACAGTGTTTGATTCCAGCAGCAGCATCCCCATGCCACAGTAATGGGGGCTCTGCCAGCGCTGCCTTCCATTAATATTCTAATGTTGTAATTACAAGCTGGGTATGGGGATGAGCAGACGTAAATTAACACTGACTTCAGTATTATGATAACATTGGATAATCACTCCAAAAGAGAATACAAAAATGTGACAAAATTACTGTGATTCTTGAATAATGTCAATCAAAAAGTATATTATTTCTAAGGGTACTCGTATGACTCACTTCTCGATGCCTCTAGGTCACCGTATTCTACATGTCCATATTTACCCGCTAGGCTTGGTCATTATCTACCTGTACTGTATGTTATTTATGGAGGGGAGTTTTGCACTGGTTAAACACTCTTCACATAATGAAGTACAACTGCTAAATTGCTGTGAGCACTGCTATCTGTCCCGGGATCCTGCCAGATTCCGTATAGGGGGAGAGACGCGAAAGTCCAGCTAGCCTAGCTGTCTCGGCGGTCTCAAACTGAGACCTGCTGACTGAACTGCTGACTTTCAATGTAGCAACTGCTTGCTTGCGGAGGACTACAGGAGCGAAGTAGCTACTCTTAGCAAGCAAGTAGCAAACCTACATAACCTACTGGGGAACCCACGCCCACCTACTTTTTCTTCTTCTTCCACCCCAGTAGCCGGACGCCGCTCTGGTCTGGTGGAAGTTATTAAGGCAGTTTATACAAAATTAAGGCAGTTCATACAATTTTAAAAACATTACAATATGTTCACATATTTCTCAACACACTGTGTGACCTCAGGCCCCTACTCCACCACTACCACATATCTACTGTACTAAATCCATGTGTATGTATACTGCGTATGTTATCGTGTGTGTGTGTGTGTGTGTGTGTGTGTGTGTGTGTGTGTGTGTGTGTGTGTGTGTGTGTGTGTGTGTGTGTGTGTGTGTGTGTGTGTGTGTGTGTGTGTGTGTGTGTGTGTGTGTGTGTGTGTGTGTGTGTATGCATGTGTCTGTGCCAATGTTTGTGTTGCTTCATAGTCCCTGCTTTTCCATAAGGTGTTTTTTTATCTGTTTTTTAAATCTAATTCTACTGCTTGCGTCAGTTACTTGATGTGGAATAGAGTTCCATGTAGTCATGGCTCTATGTAGTACTGTGTGCCTCTCATAGTCTGTTTTGGACTTGGGGACTGTGAGGAGACCTCTTGTGGCATGTGTTGTGGGGTATGTATGGGTGTCTGAGCTGTGTGCCAGTAGTTTAGACAGACAGCTCGGTGCACTCAACATGTAAATACCTCATAAATAAAGGTAGTGATGAAGTCAATCTCGCTTCCACTTTCAGACAGGAGAGATTGACATGCATATTATTAATATTAGCTCTCTGTGTACATCCAAGGGCCAGCCGTGCTGCCCTGTTCTGAGCCAATTGCAATTGTAAGTCCTTTTTTGTGGCACCTGACCACACGACTGAACAGTAGTCAAAGTGCGACAAAACTAGGCCTGTAGGACCTGCCTTGCTGATAGTGTTGTTAAGAAGGCAGAGCATTTCTTTATTATAGCCAGACTTCTCCCCATCTTAGCTACTACCGCATCAATATGTTTTGACCATGACAGTTTACAATCTAGTGTTACTCCAAGCAGGTTAGTCATCTCAACTTGCTCAATTTTCACGTTATTTATTACAAGATTTAGTTGAGGTTTAGGGTTTAGTGAGTGTTTTGTTCCAAATACAATACTTTTAGTTTTAGAAATATTTAGGGCTATCTTATTCCTTGCCACCCACTCTGAAACTAAATGCAGCTCAATGTTGAGTGTTGCAGTCATTTCAGTTGCTGTAGTAGCTGACGTGTATAGTGTTGAGTCATCCGCATACATAGACACTCTGGCTTTACTCAATGTCGTTAGTAAAAATTGAAAACAAGCAAGGGGCCTAAACTGCTACCCTGGGGAATTCCTGATTCTAACTGGATTATATTTGAGAGGCTTCCATTAAAGAACAGCCTCTGTGTTCTGTTAGACAAGTAATGGAGATCCATAATAAATGCAAATACAAAATACAAAGGAAACACACAACACTGAATGTACCTTCCTTTTCTTCACTAAGGAGTCTCTTGTTCTCCTGTGGGCCAGAAAATGTTGATGAGATCAAGAATAGTTCAGAAGCCTACAGGTGGCTAAGATAGATCTGCAGTTCAGCGGATCTTTCTCAGGGGAAACCTCCCACAGTGTATTTACAGTAACAATGGGCCTGGCATCCTGCCCATGTCTTACTGCCACTAAGAATCAAGTGAGTGGGTGGAGGGAGGGATTGTCTATAAACAGCAGAATAATAGACAAGAATTTGCTACAAAGAAGCTGACAACATATATTTTGTAGTCTACTATTCTGTAGTCTACTAAAATACATTTTCACTCAAATTACCAGTTGCACACACATTTATTCTACCATAAAATAGCAACATTATTCAACTACCTAACTAGAAATACATTGATGGATTTTAATTTCAGCTCAAATTCAATGGCTGCTCGAACCTTACGGCAGAAAGGAAAGGACAGCCCCTACCATTTAGGATAATGATTCAAAAAAGATGTACATGTGTTTAATGTCCCTGCAGTGTTGTCACTATGGGGGGTTCCTGGGATGAGGAATTTTGTTGTTCTGGGTCACTGGTGAAGACGGGGAGAGCTTAGTCGATTAGCCAACTCTCCCAATAACTGAGTCTTTAACTAGACCCGGCTGTGCCACACTGAGCATTTCTGTTGTCCTATTATTCCACTCAATGATTGCGATAAATACCCAGGCTTTCTGTCTGTCTTCCTCCATTTTCCACTTTTGTATGCCTTTGTCCTTTAAAAGTCCTCTAGTTATACCCTTCACCCCCCGTTTTCTAATATTTCCATTTCATTGTTTTCGGAAAATGTTCTTTATAATTTGATATCAGGTTTTTTCTCTATCTTTTCAATAACACCACTGTCAATACATCTACAGCACCGCTGCTGCCTTGTTTCTAAGAGTGGGGTTAAAAGGGAAAGGATGTAGGATATCTAAGGTCTGGCATGGACTGGAAATTCAAAAAGATTCTGCAATTTCTGCAGGTTTTAATAACATTCTTATCAAAGACTGGTCCCTCACCGAGGGGTATCCAGGGTCAGTATCTGGACAATGGTATTTGGGTAGTATTTGGGTGGGTGCGGCATCTAATCCTACTGATGTACACTAAATTGGTTTATGTCTTCGATGTAAAGTTGAAGGATCAAAGATTCATGCAGCTTAAAAGGATAAACAGATGTCACCGTTGAGGGTGTGTTTGCCCCCTGACTTTATTCAACACTGCTCTTAACGACTTGGGGTCAAAATAAGCCTTAGGCATTCAATGGACTGTGAAAACCCTACATAATGTTGAGATTTCTTTCTTCCTCCATGATCGCTGTTGGCCTGCTCCTACAGTGAGGTGAGGTGGTACCAAGGTTATTATAGTTTTGTGTTTTTACTTCTATTTGTTTTTCGATTTGAAATTCAGTTTAGTTTCACTTATTTTGCCGACTTGATTCACTACTTTTTATTCAGTTTTAGTTTGATGTATTATTTTGTTTCAGGTTTAGTTTTAGTGTTGGGGACAGAAAGAAGTCTATAATTGGGAGGCTAGGAGCCATGTATGTGTTTCCTGTTAACTAGTGATAGCTAGTAGTCTCGGAAATCCCAGACCTAAAGCAACCGCACTAGGTCTGGGGAGAATTTCAGATTCTCTTGGACGTTTAGAGAAACATTGTTCTGGGAAGGATCCTCTTCAGACAGACAACTCTCCCAACACATCACAGGTTTGGGTAGGCGGACCAAGCCTGAAAAATCTAACTCTTTCAGTAGCCAGTAGGCAGACATCTCAGAAAGTTGCGATTCTAAACCAAAGTTTGCAGGCAAAACCTTTGCCGTGGTTTTAGCAAAGGTAGATGATGCAAACTAGCCACTTACATTGCACTTATTAACCTCCGCATTCTCAATCTCGCTAGCTAGCTAGCTACTAATTTGTGTCCGACGGTGTTTACGCTAGAGCACCAATAGGATAAGGAGGTGATGTCTTCCCTGTTCCGACAACTCCTCTCTCTCCCAACTGACGCAGGTACTCTCTATATATACAAAAGTATGTGACACCCTTTAAAATTTGTAGATTCGGCTACTCAGCCACACCTGTTGCTGACAGGTGTATAAAAACGAGCACACATCCATGCAGTCTCCATAGGAAAACATTGGCAGTAGAATGGCCATACTGAAGAGCTCAGTGACTTTCAGAGTGGCACAGTTGTGGGATGCCACCTTTCCAACAAGTCAGTTTGTCAAATTTCTGCCCTGCTAGAGCTTCCCCGGTCAACTGTAAGTGCTGTTTTTGTGAAGTGGAAATGTCTAGGAGCAACAACGGCTCAGCTGCGAGGTGGTAGGCCACACAAGCTCACAGAAAGGGACCGCCGCGTGCTTAAGAGCGTAGCGTGTAAGAATTTTTATTTTATTTTTTTATTTCACCTTTATTTAACCAGGTAGGCTAGTTGAGAACAAGTTCTCATTTGCAACTGCGACCTGGCCAAGATAAAGCATAGCAATTCGACACATACAACAACATAGAGTTACACATGGAATAAACAAAACATACAGTCAATAATACAGTAGAAAAATAAGTCTATATACAATGTGAGCAAATGAGGTGAGATAAGGGAGGTAAAGGCAAAAAAGGCCATGGTGGCGAGGTAAATACAATATAGCAAGTAAAACACTGGAATGGTAGATTTGCAGTGGAAGAATGTGCAAAGTAGAAATAGAAGTAATGGGGTGCAAAGGAGCAAAATAAATAAATAAATAAATAAATAAATACAGTAGGGGAAGAGGTAGTTGTTTGGGCTAAATTATAGATGGGCTATGTACAGGTGCAGTAATCTGTGAGCTGCTCTGACAGCTGGTGCTTAAAGCTAGTGAGGGAGATAAGTGTTTCCAGCTTCAGAGATTTTTGCAGTTCGTTCCAGTCATTGGCAGCAGAGAACTGGAAGGAAAGATGACCAAAGGAGGAATTGCCTTTGGGGGTGACCAGTGAGATATACCTGCTGGAGCGCGTGCTACGAGTGGGAGCTGCTATGGTGACCAGTGAGCTGAGATAAGGCGAGGCTTTACCTAGCAGAGACTTGTAGATAATCTGTAGCCAGTGGGTTTGGCGACGAGTATGAAGCGAGGGCCAACCAACGAGAGCATACAGGTCGCAATGGTGGGTAGTATACAGGGCTTTGGTGACAAAACGGATGGCACTGTGATAGACTGCATCCAGTTTCTTGAGTAGAGTGTTGGAGGCTATTTTATAGATGACATCACCGAAGTCGAGGATCGGTAGGATGGTCAGTTTTACGAGGGTATGTTTGGCAGCATGAGTGAAGGATGCTTTGTTGCGAAATAGGAAGCCGATTCTAGATTTAATTTTGGATTGGAGATGCTTAATGTGAGTCTGGAAGGAGAGTTTACAGTCTAACCAGACACCTAGGTATTTGTAGTTGTCCACGTATTCTAAGTCAGAGCCGTCCAGAGTAGTGACGCTGGACGGGCGAGCAGGTCCGGGCAGTGATCGGTTGAATAGCATGCATTTAGTTCTACTTGCGTTTAATAAGAGCAGTTGGAGGCCACGGAAGGAGAGTTGTATGGCATTGAAGCTCGTCTGGAGGTTAGTTAACACAGTGTCCAAAGAGGGGCCAGAAGTATACCTCTGCGTAGAAGTGTATCTGAGAATCACCAGCAGCAAGAGCAACATCATTGATGTATACAGAGAAGAGAGTCGGCCCGAGAATTGAACCCTGTGGCACCCCCATAGAGACTGCCAGAGGTCCGGACAACAGGCACTCCGATTTGACACACTGAACTCTATCAGAGAAGTAGTTGGTAAACCAGGCGAGGCAATCATTTGAGAAACCAAGGCTGTCGAGTTTGCCAATAAGAATGTGGTGATTGACAGAGTCGAAAGCCTTGGCCAGGTCGATGAATAAGGCTGCGCAGTAATGTCTCTTATCGATGGCGGTTATGATGTCGTTTAGGACCTTGAGCGTGGCTGAGGTGCACCCATGACCAGCTCTGAAACCAGATTGCATAGCGGAGAAGGTACGGTGGGATTCAAAATGGTCGGTAATCTGTTTGTTAACTTGGCTTTCGAAGACCTTAGAAAGACAAGGTAGGATAGATATAGGTCTGTAGCAGTTTGGGTCTAGAGTGTCACCCCCTTTGAAGAGGGGGATGACTGCGGCAGCTTTCCAATCTTTGGGAATCTCAGATGATACGAAAGAGAGGTTGAACAGGCTAGTAATAGGGGTTGCAACAATTTCGGCAGATAATTTTAGAAAGAGAGGGTCCAAATTGTCTAGCCCGGCTGATTTGTAGGGGTCCAGATTTTGCAGCTCTTTCAGAACATCAGCTGTCTGGATTTGGGTGAAGGAGAAATGGGGCGGGCTTTGGCGTGTTGCTGTGGAGGGTGCTGGGCAGTTGACCAGGGTAGGGGTTGCCAGGTGGAAAGCATGGCCAGCCGTAGAGAAATGCTTATGGAAATTCTCAATTATAGTGGATTTATCGGTGGTGACAGTGTTTCCTAGCCTCAGAGCAGTGGGCAGCTGGGAGGAGGTGCTCTTAATTTCCATGGACTTTACAGTGTCCCAGAACTTTTTTGAGTTAGTACTATAGGATGCAAATTTCTGTTTGAAAAAGCTAGCCTTAGCTTTCCTAACTGCCTGTGTATATTTGTTCCTAACGTTGTCACGCCCTGACCATAGTTTGCTTTGTATGTTTATATGTTTTGTTTGGTCAGGGTGTGATCTGAGTGGGCATTCTATGTTGTATGTCTAGTTTGTCTGTTTCTGTGTTTGGCCTGATATGGTTCTCAATCAGAGGCAGGTGTTAGTCGTTGTCTCTGATTGGGAACCATATTTAGGTAGCCTGTTTTGTCATTGTGGGGTGTGGGTGATTGTCTATGTGTTAGTTGCCTGTGTCTGCACTGTTATATATAGCGTCACGTTCGGTTTGTTGTTTTGTATTAGTTTGGTTAGTGTTTCTTCGTAAATAAATAGAAGAATGTATTCACTTCACGCTGCGCCTTGGTCCTCCTCTCTTCCACATTACGACGAATGTGACAAACGTCCCTGAAAAGTTGCAAATCACGGGGGCTATTCGATGCTAATGCAGAACGCCACAGGATGTTTTTGTGCTGGTCAAGGGCAGACAGGTCTGGAGTGAACCAAGGACTATATCTATTCCTAGTTCTACATTTTTGGAATGGGGCATGCTTATTTAAGATGGTGAGGAAGGCACTTTAAAGAATAGCCAGGCATCATCTACTGACGGGATGAGGTCAATGTCATTCCAGGATACCCCGGCCAGGTCGTTTAGAAAGGCCTGCTTGCAGAAGTGTTTTAGGGAGCGTTTGACAGTGATGAGGGGTGGTTGTTTGGTCGCAGACCCATTACGGATGCAGGCAATGAGGCAGTGATTGCTGAGATCTTGATTGAAAACAGCAGAGGTGTATTTGGAGGGCGAGTTAGTTAGGATGACATCTATGAGGGTGCCCGTGTTTACGGATTTGGAGTTGTACCTGGTAGGTTCATTGATCATTTGTGTGAGATTGAGGGCATCAAGCTTAGATTGTAGGATGGCCGGGGTGTTAAGCATGTCCCAGTTTAGGTCACCTAGTAGCACGAGCTCAGAAGATAGATGGGGGGCAATCAATTCACATATGGTATCGAGGGCACAGCTGGGGGCAGAGGGAGGTCTATAGCAAGCGGCAACAGTGAGAGACTTGTTTCTGGAAAGGTGAATTTTTAGAAGTAGAAGCTCGAATTGTTTGGGTACAGACTTGGATAGTAGACTTGTTATAGTTAGCGATGGAGATTTCAGGGTTTTTGGTGGTTTTCCTAAGCCAGGATTCAGACACGGCTAAGACATCCGGGTTGGCAGAGTGTGCTAAAGCAGTGAGTAAAACAAACTTAGGGAGTAGGCTTCTAATATTAACATGCATGAAACCAAGGCTTTTACAGTTACAGAAGTCAACAAATGAGAGCACCTGGGGAGTGGGAGTGGGGCTAGGCACTGCAGGACCTGGATTAACCTCTGCATCACCAGAGGAACAGAGGAGAAGTAGGATAAGGGTACGGCTATACGAACTGGCCGTCTAGCACTTTCGGAACAGAGAGTAAAAGGAGCAGGTTTCTGTGCTCGATAGCATAGATTCAAGGCATAGTGTACAGACAAAGGTAAGGTAGGATGTGAGTACATTGGAGGTAAACCTAGGCATTGAGTAATGATGAGAGAGATATAGTCTCTAGAGACGTTTAAACCAGGTGATGTCATCGCATATGTAGGAGATGGAACAACATGGTTGGTTAAGGCATATTGAGCAGGGCTAGAGGCTCTGCAGTGAAATAATACAGTAATCACTAACCAGGACAGTAATGGACGAGGCATATTGATATTAGAGAGAGGCATGCGTAGCCAAGTGAACATATGGGTCCAGTGAGTGGTTGGGCTGACTGGGGACACGGCGATTCAGACAGTTAGCAGGCCGATGCTAACAAGCTAACAGTTAGTAGGCCGGGGCTAAACAAGCTAGCAGTTAGCAGAACGGGGCTGGCAAGCTAGCAGTTAGCAGACCGGGTTAGCAAGCAAGCAGTTAGCAGGGGCTAGCAGTTAGGAGACCGGGGCAGGCAAGCTAGCAGTTAGCAAACCGGGGCAGGCAAGCTAGCAGTTAACAGACCGGGGCTAGCAAGTTAGCCTTTGGGGGACGTCGCGATGGGTTTGCCTCTTCGTGCGGTGACGTCGATAGACCAGTCCTGGAATTAGTAGGGATCCAGGTAGCTCTAGGTAGCTAGCAGGCCTAGCAGGTTAGCAGAATAGGCCTTCAGAATCATCTGTCCTTGGTTGCAACACTCACTACCGCGTTCCAAACTGCCTCCGAAAGCAAAGTCAGCACAATAACTGTTCGTCGGGAGCTTCGTGAAATGGGTTTCCATGACCAAGCAGCCGCACACACCCCTAAGATCGCCATGCGCAATGCCAAGCGTTGGCTGGAGTGATGTAAAGCACGCCGCCATTGGACTCTGGAGCAGCAGAAACGGATAAATCTGGGTTTGGCAGATGCCAGGAGAACGCTACCTGCCCCAATGCATAGTGCCAACTGTAAAGTTTGGTGGATGAGGAATAACCGTCTGGGGTTGTTTTTCATGGTTCATGCTAGGCCCCTTATTTCCAGTGAATGGAAATCTTAACGCTACAACATACAATGACATTATAGACGATTCTGTGCTTCCAACTTTGTGGCAACAGTTTGGGAAAGACCCTTTCCTGTTTCAGCATGACAATGCCCCTGTGCACAATGCGAGATCCATACATAAATGGTTTGTCGAGATTGGTGTGGAAGAACTTGCCTGACCTGCACAGAGCCATGACCTCAACCCGATCGGACACCCTTGGGATGAATTGGTAGGCCAACTGCGAGACAGGCCTAATCGCCCAACATCAGTGCCCGACCTCACAAATGCTCTTATGGCTGAATGGAAGCAAGTCCCCGCAGCAATGTACCAACATCTAGTGGAAAGCCTTCCCGGAAGAGTGGAGGCTGTTATAGCAGCAAAGGGGGGACCAACTCCGTATTAATGCCCATGATTTTGGAATGAGATGTTCAACGATACTTTTGGTCATGTAGTGTACTTGTACAGGTGTGTGTGCTGAAACATTGGCATATTGTGGAAGGCAACCCATCTGTCTAGGGAGACTAGCTAGTTAGTGATTGTGATGTACAAGCTAGATCTATTTAAAACATTGCCATCTCCTGGCAGTATTTACTGCTAGATTCAGTTTACTAAATAGTTTTTTCATGATTCGTTTTTGTTTTAGTTTTAGTTTACTATAATATCCCTGGGTGGCACTGTGACATGGGATTGATGTTCATGTAATCACTGAGTACAGAACCTTTAGAGTAGACAGTCTACCCAGGGACAGACTAAATCCTATAAGTTCCCCACAGCGCCTTAGCTGACCGCACTAAAGCTAAGCTGACCCTGGCCATACACACACATGCACATGGACATAGGTATTGCCACCATATCCCCTTTAGACTTATCTAAATATATTTTCTCAGTGCAAACAGGATGTAGATGTGTAAGGATCTGGTTGGCAGAGGGGAGAAGGTGGAGGGGGGTTTGGATGTTTTGAGGTCAAAAGGCAAACCCCAGAAGAAGCCCACTGCCTGGTACTCATTTTGTGTTGAAAAAACAATCAGATATTCCCCAACAAGATAGTCAGACTCTTGAAGGTGTTTGTTTGCTTTGCTGATGAGGGCCTATTAATGAAAAAGTCATCTGTTGTTGGTTCTGTTTCTCTTTTTTCTTCACCTTTTTAAATCCATCCATCATTCAGAGATTTGGTAATGCAATTTGACTTCAGATTACCTCATGGAGAATCTATCCCAAAAGGCTTTACTGTAAAATGTACTAATGCTGAGATAATAACATTAGAAAACAGGTCTAACTGTTATAATTCAATAATTCACCCAAGTACCTGGCAACAAACTCTGAAACTAGATTGGAGGACCAGACTACATATGTCTGGGGGTTTAAATGAAAGGCTCTTAGGTGGAGGGGTGCTCGGTTTGAACCAAACCCCCTCCACTACCCCCACCATGCTTATCACCATTAGCTTTTGTATGAAACCAAATAAGGAGATTTAGGGAGATAAAAGTATAGGAAACTTAATTTCATTTGACACATTGGCAATCTGGTATAATAAGCTATACTCATTCAGTCTGATGACATCCAACTATGCATTTGTTCCAACGAATCTTATCTGAATGGAATTATTTGGGCTATTTATTTGACTGATTCAAGAGTTATTTTACATCATCAATCATTTAGTGTTTATATTGGTGTGGGTTAATTGTTATACTGCACAGTAAGTCGTTTATATAGTTGCAAGATTCACAATTGATAGGTAGAAATGTTTTAGTTGGATATAGTAGGACACTGAGATACATGTGACCCAAATCATATCAACATTTTATTTTATTTGTCACATGCTCGTAAACAACAGGTGTAGACTAACAGTGAAATGCTAACTTACGGGCCCTTCCCAACAATGCAAAGAAAAAGTAATAACATGAGATAATACTGTAAATCCACAATGAGTAATGATAACTATATACACAGGCTACCAGGGTAGCTGTATTGAGTGCAGGGGTACGAGGTAATTCAAGTAGATACACTACATGACCAAAAGTATGTGGACATGCTCGTCGAACATCTCATTCCAAAATCATGGGCATTAATATGGAGTTGGTCCCCTTTTGCTTTTATAACAGCATCCACTCTTCGGGGGAAGGCTTTCCAACTAGACTCGCTTCCATTCAGCCACAAGAGCATTAGTGAGGTTGGGCACAGATGTTGGGCAATTAGGCCTGTCTCACAGACGCCGTTCCAATTCATCCCAAAGGTGTTCGATGCGATTGAGGTCAGGTCTCTGTGCAGGCCAGTCAAGTTCTCGACAACCCATTTATGTATGGACCTAGCTTTGTGCACAGGGGAATTATCATGCTGAAACAGGAAAGAGCCTTCCCCAAACTGTTTCCACAAAGTTGGACAGAAGCACAGAATCGTCTAGAATGTCATTGTATGCTGTAGCGTTAGAGGCCTAGCCCGATCCATGAAAAACAGCCCCAGACCATTACTCGTCCTCCATCAAATTTTACAGTTGGCACTATGCATTGGGTCACGGAGCATTCTCCTGGCATCCGCCAAACCCAGATTCGTCTGTGGGACTGCCAGATGGTGAAACGTGATTCATCACTCCATAGAATGCATTTCCACTGCTCCAGAGTCCAATGGCGGCGAGCTTGACACCACTCCAGCCGACACTTGGCATTACGCATAGTGATCTTATGCTTGTCTGCAGCTGCTCGGCCATGGAAACCCATGAAGCTCCCGACGAACAGATCTTGTGCTGACTTTGCTTCCAGAGGCAGTTTGGAACTTGGTAGTGAGTGTTGCAACTGAGGACAGACAATTTTTATGTGCTATTCGGCGGTCCCGTTCTGTGAACTTGTGTGGCCTACCACTTTGCAGCTGAGACGTTGTTGCTCCGAGACGTTTCCACTTCATATTAACAGCACTTACAGTTGACCGGGGCAGCACTAGCAGGGCAGAAATTTGACAAACTGGCTTGTTGGAAAGGTGGCATCCTATGACGGTGCCACGTTAAATGTCACTGAGCTCTCAGTAAGGCCATTCTACTGCCAATGTTTGTCTATGTGAAATTCATGATTGTGTGCTCAGTTCTATACACCTGTCAGCAACGGGTGTGGCTGAAATAGTCAAATCCACTAATTTGAAAGGGTGTCCACAAACTTGTGTGTATCTATTGTATGTACGGCAGGTAGCCTAGTGGTTAGAGTGTTGGACCAGTAACCAAAAGGTTGCTCGATCGAATCCCTGAGCTGACAAGGTAAAAATCTCTTGTTTGACCCCTGTAAAAAGGCACTTAACCCACTGTTCCCTGGTAGGTTGTCATTGTAAATAAGAATTTGTTCCTAACTGACATGCCTAGTTAAATAAAGGTTAAATAAAAAAAATGTGCATATAGGTGGGGATAAAGTGATAGACCATAAACAGTAGCAGCAGCTTAGGTGATGAATCAAAAGGGTAGATACAGATAGTTCAATAGCTACCTGGACTAGCTATTTAGGGTTCTGTTTGTTGCAAACTTGGTGCATCGATACCGCTTGCTGTGCGGTGGCAGAGAGAACAGTTTATTACTTGGTTGGCTGGAGTTTTTGACAAGGGCCTTCCTTGGTTGGCTGGAGTCTTTGACAAGGGCCTTTAAGGGTCTTCCTCTGACACTGCCTGGTATATAGGTCCTGGAAGGCAGGGAGCTCAGCCCCAGTTATGTACTGGGCTGTATGCACTGACCTCTGTAGGGCCTTTTGGGCTAATGCCAAGCAGTTGTCATATCAAGCGGTGATGCACCCAGTCAAGATGCTCTCAATGGTGCAACTGTAAAACCTTTTGAGGATCAGAGGGCCCATGCCAAATCTTTTCAGCCTTCTGAGGGGGAAGAGGCGTTGTCATGCCTTCTTCATGACTGTGTTGATGTGTGTGGACTGTGATAATTCCTTAGTGATGTGGACACAGAGGAACTTGAAATTCTCGACCCGCTCCAATACAGCCCTGTTGATGTGGATGGAGGTGTGCTTGGCCCTACATTTCCTGTAGTCCACGATCAGCTCCTTTGTCTTGCTGACGTTGAGCGCCGAGCTTTTTCAGTCTCTAGGCCTACATGAACATGTCCAGTCATGTCTGTAATGGCTCCTATACATGTATGAAGAATAGATATTGTTGATAGACAGTGGGGTCATGTAGGGGTCAGCTGGATATCAGGGGTGATCAGAGGACAGTTGTTGGGGAGGAAGTGAACTCAGAACTGGACACAGATATCATCATAGAGGAATTGGGACCTCCACAATTTACCCCATCCCAAAATTAGGGTCCCTCACAAGCAGCTGGTCTTATCTCTTATCTTCTTCTGCAGGTCCCCCACAGCTCCCAGACATGACTGGAGCCTGTCAATCACCACCAACATGTGACGTCTCACTCAGCCAGGAAATGGGATGGATGGATGGACGAAGAGGGATAAGTGACTTCTGCAGTGACTTATCTCACATTTATTTTGGAACTCGGATGTGTCTGTGGTGGAATCGCATAGATGATTTTACTTTGGTAGTTAGGTTAACACTGTGAGTGGTAGTTAGGTAAACACTATGAGTGGTAGTTAGGATACCCTATGAATGGTAGTTAGGTTAACTCTATGCATGGTAGTTAGGTTAACACTATGAATGGTAGTTAGGTTAACACTATGAATGATAGCTAGGTTACTCTATGAATGGTAGTTAGGTTAACATTATGAATGGTAGTTAGGTTAACGCTATGAATGGTAGTTAAGTTACTCGATGAATGGTAGTTAGGTTAACTATACGAATGATAGTGAGGTTACTCTATGAATGGTAGTTAGGTTATTCTATGAATGGTAGTTAGGGTATTATTTGATTGGTAGTTAGGTTACTCTATGAATGGTAGTTAGGGTATTATTTTAATGGTAGTTAGGTTAACACTATGAATGGTATTTAGGTTAACACAATGAATTGTAGTTAGGTTATTCTATGAATGGTAGTTAGGTTAACGCTATGAATGGTAGATAGGTTACTTTATGAATGGTGCTTTTTAGGAATAACAGTACAACAAAGGAAGAGAGACTAATTAATTCCTTGTATATAACAGTATTAATATCATTTCCCTTTCAGTTCTCATGATGTTGTTTTTCAAAAGGTATTACAACTAAAATACAGATTGGGGCAATAAACTCCAAAGACAGGTCGAATGTAAGAAATGAAAAATTCTCTCCAGAAAGTGACAGTCCCAGTGCCTTTGTCTCTTCCTCTCCCTGATTCCTGCTGTTCCTTACAAGGCAGACTCTTAATGAAACAGGTTGTAAACTCTATGTAAGCACTACCTTCAGATGCCGCTAAAAGTGACCCTTTCGACCATAATGGGGCTATATCACTTCCCGTGCCGTGGAGAGGTGCAGAAAACAATTTATAACTCTTTGTTCTGCTGTTTAATGCCTCTCAGCGCTGTTTCTTTTTCACAGAGAGGAAGACCTTGTAATTTCCACTGACGATGAATCAGTAACAAATAGGCACGTCTTTGTAAGTCAATGGCAGGTTCAGCTACTAGATGGGCGTTAGGTGTGTAAGGGTCTTCATTATATGCACAATGTATTTGTACACATCAGAAGATAACCCAAGGCTAGTTCTGGCTTAGGCTGTAATGCCATGATAATGGGGTGCATGTTCACAGGGCACAAAAGCTTGACCTTGCTTTCTTCTTTCATATCTATTTGAAGTATTCCAACTGTAATCCTCAATAACATACTGGAGGTCTTTAAAAGTGTCCCTGAAACATTGTATGTTTTATGCCATATTTCATTTAACCATGCTTAGATGGGTTAGGGTTTTGATGGTCTGATATTGCATGTGTATGCTGTAGTATGTTAGATCAATTGAGATCATGCAGGTTCATTTGAAAGTGATTCATGAGTTTCCCAGTAATAGGGCTCCATGGAGTCAGCTTGATATGGCAGAGACTTATCTATTGATGATGTGTTAGACTCAGCATGCGGTTGAGTCAACCTTAGTAAGCTTTTAAGTTCTCCATTAACTTTTTAAACTGCAAGTTTTACTGATGTTTTACACATGTACATTTCTGTTTCTGCACTCCCAAAGACTTACTTATCTCCAAAGCAACTTTAATTCTTCATAAAGCCATTACATTGGGAATTCCGCTCCTGCGCTCGTAAAAAGTAATGGCGAAGATTACTCGGAAAGAAAGAAACTGAGGAATTGTGGGCATTAGAGGCCTGTGAAATTATAGCTTCTCCTTTTTGATAAGTGCCTGGACTGTTAATCAGCCCAGGAATAAGACTACACCACCAGTGTTGTAAGCAGTGTTAAAAAGGTCTCTAGAACCATCTTTGAGTAGGGCAGAAGACTAGAATAAACGAGAGAAAAGCTCCTTCTCTATCAGCCATGGTTCTCATGCATGCGTTCCTACAAAATATATTTTTTCAATTTCTGAACTCAGGGGACGGCGGATGATAGTCCGTTAAATGTCTGCACACACCTTCCCCGTTGCTCGCGCCTTATTAAAATATGTAGATTAATTTGCGACCGTTTCTGCATGTGATTAGAGCGGGTGGATTGGGTGCTCGAGATTCAGCTCATATTTGTAATCTTCTAAATTTAACAGCGAGTGAGAGCTTGTCAATTAAATAGAATGAAATGATGGGAGAGTAAGACTCATCTTCATCTTCTTGTTTTATGCTTGAGTGGCCGCGGAATTATCATTTACAGGGCTTCAAATAATTGGCAGGAAAGTTTTTTTGAAGGCTTCAGATACGGAAGGAATTTGTATTCTTCTCAGAGACAGCAGCTCAATACGCTCTGGTGAAGTGCACCCAGGCTTTGTCAATTACAACGTGTGTCAGGAAAAAAGGATCATGTCATTTGAGATGAGGGAAGGCATTAGGAGAAGACCGCTGTAAAGTAAGATCTTATGGAATTTAATGGTATTTATGTCAGTTTGTTTAAAGACGATTGATTTGCACTTATTTTATGTGTTTAGGCTTTTTCTATTAATTCAAGCTTCGATTTAAAATGTTTGGCAGTGAAAGGACAATATGTCATGACAATGTCCTGGAAGGACATTTTTTCAAAAACCTTCCCTCAGTCATTTGTATGTTACACACAGATAAAGCAGAATATATATTTCCATATACTGTGTCTGTGAGACCACTATCTGGTAGTTGTCTTACAACTTATCTATTACTAAATGATTACATAATAAAACCACTAGTAACTCTACAATTTTCTATCTAGTCTTGGGTGGGTCGCTGTGTCCAGGTATGCAACTCTGTCTTCCGTTCTCTTCCCGCCTCTCTGGCCCTCATTGGCAGCTGTTCTCCTCTTCAGTTCAGACATTGACAGAGCTGAATGAACCAGCAGAACAATGATCCAACAATGAGCTCCCATACATAGAGCCTCTTTGTCATCAAACACAATAATGTGATTTAGACTAATTGAATCACATCTAATAGGCAGTGATTGAGCCCAAGTCGAAATTCTGTCCCTCACAATTAGCTTAAATTGAATTAGCTCCATTGTTAGGCAATAACTGGGCACCGTTATTGAAGTGTACAGGGTTCATCCAGGTCCCTATAACAGGTTTGCGAGGGAAGACCCCCAGGCTCACGGCTGGCAGAAGTGAAACAGATAGAAAGCTGTCTTGACATTGTGTTGTTTTACCTCCCCTCAACTATTTCACTCCCACTCAGCAGTATTCTGTAACCTGAGTTTCCCAAACTTGAACAGGTTTCTACTGTAAGAAAGTATTAGCCCTACTTTTAGCAGCCGTTTGTTGGTTTAATGAGAATACTAGAAGCTGCTCTGAATATCCCTACTCTCCACTACACCACAGTACATTAGGTGGTCTCCTTTGCCACTGCTTCCCTCAAATCACTGGTGCTGTTACTTACCAGTGTTTTCAATTGCATTTGACAATCAGCACAGGTCAGAATGTCAAAATAAAGAGAGAAGAGGAGAAAGTGATAAATATGTGTCTGCATACATACATGGATACTGTTGACTGTGTGTGTGTGTGTGTGTGTGTGTGTGTGTGTGTGTGTGTGTGTGTGTGTGTGTGTGTGTGTGTGTGTGTGTGTGTGTGTGTGTGTGTGTGTGTGTGTGTGTGTGTGTGTGTGTGTGTGTGTGTGTGTGTGTGTGTGTGTGTGTGTGTGTGTGTGTGTGTGTGTGTGTGTCCAGTGTCAATGTGTGTCCATGTGTGTGTGGGTGTGTGTCTGTGTCTGTGTCTCCCAGTTGGTGTGTGATGAGTGTGTGGGGTGCAAAGGCAGGGTTCCTCAATCCTTCAGTCAGTCACTTCTCCTCTTGCTTGACTGGGCTGCTTACCCGGGCTGAAAGCAGCGCCGTTGTTATGTTGGAGTGTGCTAATTAGGCTCCAGTCTAATTTTCCAGGATGCTCTACTGCCCTTTAAATGGCCATTTCAAATTCAAAGTGATGGTAATTGTACAAAGGCATGCTGATCTAGTAATCCCCTGGGGTTTTGGCTTGACTGTTCATTCCCCCTTGTCTGTTTTTTTTTATTGTCTGGACATTTTGCGCCATATGATGACGTCTTAAGTGGTCGCGCAAGAAATGCTCCCTGTGCTCCCCACGCTCACATCCCTCTTGTTCTAATCCTGCGCCTTGACTTGGCCGGGAGTTGGTGGTTCAGGACATCCAGGGGTTTGCAAGCAGCGGGACCAAATGAGATGTCAAAATACGTGGCTCCTTCTGGGGACCAAGTGGTTGGGAATTCAGTTTAAATCAGACCGGTTGCATGTTGAGGACACTGAAAAAGTGGTAAAGTGAAGTCAATGACAATTTGGTTTTCCCAACACATTACACATGGACCAAGGTGACATGTTTGAAAGAGTCATTAGGTTGTTTCACTGTAATAACAGACATAAAATAAACATTTACAGGATGTTAATGACATCCTTGTTAACATATTTAACATGGTTATGATGGTATATTAAATACAACACAGTGTTAGAGAGGGAAATGACTGCACTGGTCGAATCCTGTACAACTCATTCACCAACAAACCACATGTAATTTAGTGTTAATTTCTTCCCCAAAACTATACTTCCGTTTCCCAAAGAATTATCATCCTATTGTTATTCATTCTAGCCGGATGCGTTCCTTTTTGTTGAAAGGTGCGAATACCCATGCTGTTTGATGCTATTTACTCTTGTTCAGGTGAGGTTTTATTTGTTCTTGAAAGGGATTCCTTGAAGTGACTAGGGTGTCAGGTCTGTGATGCTCCTCTTTACAATTGTCTATGCACATGAAGGAGACACAGGGAAGTGTGACTCCTCAGCCGCCACAATATTGATACTGTACGATGGCTGTCAAGACACAGCCCCAGCCTGTAATCTGCCCTGACAGTCCGCACTGTCATTTTCTATCATGACTGATAGAAAATGAAATAAAACATCCCAAAGTTGGGCTGGGTTTTCTTTTTAGAGTATATGGAATCAGATGGGAAAGATAAAGACGAAAGTCCATTGTCTAACGCAGTCTAATCTGTTTCTCTATTTTCTTTCTTTCTCACAGTGATGTCTTAGCTATCGCTCTTCCTCCTTTCTGAGTTGGGAAGGGTGGTTGGTGTGATGGTGGTAGTCTTGGGCGGTATACCGTATATACTGTATACCAGGGTATTTGGAAATAGCCACAGGATGTTTTTTCAATACCGTCAATACCGTTTAAACTATTTCTTAAAAAAATAACAAATAAAATATTTGTAAGTACTTTTTAAGTAAATATCTGCAGTCAATTAGTGCACTACGTTAGGAGGTAAAGAAGATCACATTCTTCATAATCTTTATCTGTCACATGAGTTTTCATTACGAAGCTTACCGGTAGTTCCCAGTCTTGTGGTGTTTTTTTACAAGCACACAACAACGAGAGACTGGAGCCTTGAGAGTCACTCATCGTCTAAAATTCACTAAATGCTCTGCAGTTGTGCTTTTGGTTTACTAATTTAGCAGCTAGTTAGCTATCTAGCTAAGTGGTTAGCTTCTTCCAAAAATCAAGCTTCACTTGGTAACAGCAGAGAATCCCCTCCTGGATCAAGCCTTGTTGTCTAATATTTGTTTTGTGCTTGCAGCAAACTGTGAGTAGCATTTTTATGTTACTTGTATAACTTTATGAGCTGGGTTGTCTGTCCTGTAAATACTTTAGGTGAGAGACTGTGTAAAATGTTAGCAATACGCTCGTTAGCATTTAGTTAGCAGTCTCTATGGGATTTTACATGCACTTGTTAGCATTGCTAACCTTTGGATTACAGAGACTCAGTGTTATTTGAGTGCCCGGTATTACCGAATATCCAAGTATTGCACAAGGTCAGTATGAAGGTATGACAATCTGGACACCACCAAAGCCTAGATAGTGGCTAGTGCCATTCATTTTACTGGTGTCACCCATGGTTTTATTGTCTCTTTAGTGAGTAGAGGGAGGCACTGGATGGGTTATTTAGGACTATAGAACACATTAGACTTTCTCAAAGACATCTTGAAGTCACTGACTCATCAGTCAGACAAGGAGCCAGTAGGCAGGTGTCTGGTCACAATGGGTGAAACACACACCCACACACAAGCTCACGCACGCACACACACACACACACACACATACACACCTAAATCAGCTCCTTGCTTTCTAAAAGGCCTAAAGTGATAGATAGGTCCATTAGATTGCTCCTTGTCCACATTAAAGTAGCCCTGACTGCTGTAGCCCAGTGTCCTGTCTGTGCACTGTTTGACCATGAGTTGTGAGCCTGTTAATGAGACATAAAGGAGCCAATATCTTTAGTGTCTTAAAGAATGGAGACGACTAGATTCAGATGGACAATACACTCCCAAAGACATTTTGAGTTGAATGATAAATGTCACAAGTGATGTGAGATCTTTGTTCTTATTCATTGCACTGACAACTACTTCCATATTCATGGGTGTTATTATATTTTACTCTCATTCTTATACTCATGTCTATAGTCTAGATAAGCGACATTGCCAGGGTTGGAATGGAAAGTCTTGGGGATTTTTACATTTTTTAAGTCCTTGATCAAAAATAATTCTATATTGAAATAATTCAACTCAATAATACATTTGCAACTTGCTCTAAGACTGACTGAGTTTCTAAAATCCTCAAGTTCAACATTGAGTTTCACCAGTCTTTTCTCAATATCTTTGCCCATTGAAATTACTGTAGCTGGAAACTATGTGTATTTGTATGTTTGAGCGGATGGGTAAACATTGGGCAGGGTGACAGGCCTATGCTGTCAGACTTTGATATGACAATGAAAGGTTTGCTTGGCCATATTGTGTGTATTTAAGGCTAGAGTGGGAACATCGAGTCCTGAACCTGAGTGACAAGGAGAGAATGGGGAGCAAATGCAGCCTTCACAGATGTCTGATCATGCACCATTTCAATTTACTTTCAGTATGGATGGACAAGTGGCCTACTCGATTTGCAAAGAAATCCCATTCCTCCCCAGGAGGTTGGGTCACCTATCAGTTGCTCTTTTATGAAGATTCGTTTTAAAGCTGTGAAAGTGTTGAGAATTGTAATGAAACTGTCACTGATAATACACAGTGTGATGTACTGTCAGAAAACTTTCAACAAAGGACCTCCTACCAAAAAGCTTGTTGTTTGCTTTGATGTGTTTGATTTGAGTTTCATGTATGAGGTATAAAAGTCAAAAGAAAAGTTTTTGAAAAGTTTTTTTTCTTTCCGACTTGCTTTTTTGAATATTTTACTTATTTTGTGTAATAACTAGTTTCAAACACTGTGTAAACTATTTCATTTATATCATATTATAAAATCTATATCATATTTTATGAGATTCTTTATGCATTGACCATTACCCAGTTGAAGGACAATATTGACCACCCCTGTAGGTCTAAGCCCTTAGATTGCAATATCAACTAAGCTAACATACTGTATGTCATTGTTGAAAGATGGTCAAAAAATGTATAATTTAGCCATTTGCGTTTGAATTTTAGGGCCCCTGTAAGTATATAATATATATATATATATATATATACAGTTGAAGTTGGAAGTTTACATACACATACATAAAAATTACATAGAAATGATGTGTCTTAGGTCAGTTAGGATCACCACTTTATTTAAGAATGTGAAATGTCAGAATAATAGTAGAGAGAGTGATTCATTTCAGCTTTTATTTCTTTCATCACATTCCTAGTGGGTCAGACGTTTACATACACTGAATTAGTATTTGGTAGCATTGCCTTTAAAATTTTTAACTTGGGTCAAACGTTTCGGGTAGCCTTCCACAAGCTTCCCACAATAAGTTGTGTGAATTTTGGCCCATTCCTCCTGACAGAGCTAGTTTAACTGAGTCAGGTTTGTAGATCTCCTTGCTCGCACACGCTTTATCAGTTCTGCCCACAAATTTGCTATAGGATTGAGGTTAGAGCTTTGTGATGGCCACTCCAATACCTTGACTTTCTTGTCCTTAAGACATTTTGCCACAACTTTGGAAGTATGCTTGGGGTCATTGTCCATTTGGAAGACCCATTTGCGAACAAGCTTCAACTTCCTGACTGATGTCTTGAGATGTTGCTTCAATGTATCCACATAATTTTCCTCCCTCATGATGCCATCTATTTTGTGAAGTGCACCAGTCCCTCCTGCAGCAAAGCACCCCCACAACATGATGCTGCCACCTCCGTGCTTCACGGTTGGGATGGTGTTCATCGGCTTGCAAGCCTCCCCCTTTTTCCTTCAAACATAACGATGGTCATTATGGCCAAACAGTTCTATTTTTGTTTCATCAGACCAGAGGATATTTCTTCAAAAAGTACGATATTTGTCCCCATGTGCAGTTGCAAACCGTAGTCTGTCTTTTTTGTGGTGGTTTTGGAGCAGTGGTTTCTTCCTGGCAGTGTAGTGTCGATACAGGACTCGTTTTACTGTGGATAGAGATACTTTTGTACCTGTTTCCTCCAGCATCTTCACAAGGTCCATTGCTGTTGTTCTGGGATTGATTTGCACTTTTCACACCAATGTACGTTCATCTCTAGGAGACAGAACGCGTATCCTTCCTGAGCGGTATGACGGTTGGTTGGTGTTTAAAACTTGTGTGCTATTGTTTGTACAGATGAACGTGGTACCTTCAGGCGTTTGTAAATTGCTCCCAAGGATGAACCAGACTTGTGGAGGTCTACCATTTTTTTTCTGAGGTCTTGGCTGATTTCTTTTGATTTTCCCATGATGTCAAGCAAAGAGGCACTGAGTTTGAAGGTAGGCCTTGAAATGAATTCACAGGTACACCTCCAATTGACTCAATGATGTCAATTAGCATATCAGAAGCTTCTAAAGCCATGGAATCATTTTCTGGAATTTTCCAAGATGTTTAAAGGCACAGTCAACATAGTGTATGTAAACTTCTGACCCAATGTCACGACTTCCACCGAAGTCGGTTCCTCTCCTTGTTCGGGTGGCGTTCAGCGGTCGGCGTCACCGGTCTTCTAGCCATCATCGATCCACTTTTCATTTTCCATTTATTTTGTCTTGTTTTCCTACACACCTGGTTCTCATTTCCCTTATTAAGTGTTGTGTATTTAACCCTCTGTTCCCCCCATGTCTTTGTGTGAGATTGTTTATTGTAAGTGCTTGTGCAAATGTTGACTGGTGCGCGACGGGTTTTGTACCTGTCACGTTCTGACCTTAGTTCCTTTTTTATGTCTTTATTTTAGTTTGGTCAGGGCGTGAGTTGGGGTGGGCATTCTATGTTGTTTTTCTATGTTTTGTTCTGTTGTTAGATTTCTATGTGTTGGGCCTAGTATGGTTCTCAATCAGAGGCAGGTGTCAGTCGTTGTCTCTGATTGGGAGTCATATTTAGGTAGCCTGTTTTCTATTGTGTTTTGTGGGTGATTGTTTCCTGTTGTAGTGTTTGTTTCACATTTCAGGACTATTTCGGTTTTCGGTATTATTCACTTTGTTGTTTTGTATTTTTCAGTGTTCAGTTTTAATAAATTAAAATGGACACTTACCACGCTGCGTATTGGTCCGATCCTTGCTACTCCTCAGACGAAGAGGACGAGAACCGTTACAGTACCCATGTCTTGTTATTCTTTATGCCGTTGTTTTTTTCAATTAAACTGCTCCGGTTACCTAGTTCTGCTCTCCTGCATCTGACTTCCCTGCCACCGGTTATGCACCCCTTACACCCACTGGAATTGTGATACAGTGAAATAATCTGTCTGTAAACAATTGTTGGAAAAATGACTTGTGTCATGCACAAAGTGTCTTTTGTCATGCACTTGTGTCTTGCAAAAACTATAGTTTGTTAACAAGAAATGTGTGGAGTGGTTGAAGTTTTAATGAATCCAATCTAAGTGTATGTAAACTTCTGACTTCAACTGTATATATCCAGACTGTATCACATCTGGCCATGATTGGGAGTCCCATAGGGCGGCGCACAATTGGCCCAGCGTCGTCCGGGTTTGGCCGGTGTAGGCCGTCATTGCAAATAAGAATTTGTTCTTAACTGACTTGCCTAGTTAAATAAAGGTTAAAAAAATACACACATTTTCTTCATTTTTATATTTTCTACATTGAAAATAATAAAATAACACATATGGAATCTATGAAATAACAATGAAATACCACATATGGAATCACGTAGTTAACCAATCAAAATATATTTTATATTCTTCAAAGTAGCCATCCTTTGCCTTGATGACAGCTTTGCACAGTCTTGGCATTCTCTCAACCAGCTTCATGAGGTAGTCAATTGGAATGCACATCAATTAATTAACAGATGTGCCATGTTAAAAGTTAATTTGTGGAATTTCTTTCCTTCTTAATGCATTTGAACCAATCAGTTGTGTTTTGACAAGGTTGGGGTGTGTCGTGTCTTTGGCTATGCCGGATTAAGTGATATGACATGCTATTCTATAAAATCCTTTCTCCGTAATTAATATTACCTGATTGAGCTAATCATGTAAATGTAATTAACTAGAAAGTCAGGGCACCACGAAATAATATTTATAGAGCTGTTATCTTCCGAATAAACTCTTAAAGACCTAGTAATATTTTACATCAATAGCAGTCAATATTAATCGTCACCTTATTTCAGTCTCATCTGAAAGTTGTAAATTCTTGGTTATCTTCACGAACCCTGGCTAACAAGTTGAATCAGCAATACAAAATTGGGTTTAATTATTTATTTACTAAACACTTAACTAATCACACAGAACTACATATACACAGAATGAATCATACCTTGATTACAAATGACGTCATAAAGGAAAACGTCCCTAGCGGACGGAACAGATATGACAGCTGGTTACACAAAAGAAAAGGGGGCTGGGTTTGAGTGAAAGAGCGGGAAGACTTAAGGAACAAAGGGAGAAGCCATGCTATCGCAAATACAGTATCTTATGCATTCTAAATTACCGTCCATTTGGAAAAGGAAAATGCAATAAATATTTACTCTGAGCTGCGCTTCGGTAGGTTGGTGGTAGATGGAAGGCCGTGTTGCCCAACAGAGTCCTTTGTCCTTTGAAGAATGTCTCTGCTGGTAAATTGGATACGTTGTAGTAACGCCGTTGTGTGGTAGACGGGATACTCTGTCTGTTCTTTCCTAGCCCACGTTTGCAGCTGCTGTGGCTAACTCAACGGCTAGGAGGTTTCACTTCTGTAGTGAATAAGAGTTCAAAGTTCATACCATTCGCAACCAAAGCTCATGCTGAGGTTGGCTTAGTTCTGTAGTTGACATCTGAACCATTCTGACATCGGATTGTCATCCTAATGTACCCGGAACATGAGGTTACATTTCCTCCCATCTGATGGTCGATCCGGGTAGGGTTTCTGCGAATGAAGTCCACTCCATGGCTGGGCAGCGGATGTCCGGATTGGGATCGTCGTTCCGGACCCGTCGTCTGGTCGTCCAGACTGGAAGATCTGGGCAGTAACTTAGGCAGATGTTAACAACGCACACACACTCATTAAATATATCATTACATTTCCTCCCAAATGAGCGGCGTTGTGGCACTAACTGATGGTTGTATGGGGAAGTTGTTTATGGCTCTATCACTTTCTACGTGCCGAAGAAAATTAAACAAAATGAATGAAAGCATAAACAAAACAAAATATAGTTATGCCACCTTAATCATCTAATTGGACTGTATTCCATCTACGTCCTTGGTCTTGGCAAAATGACCCTATCATGGCATTGTCTAATGTCATATGTAGGGCTTTCTGGGAAGAAAACTGGTGAGTACTGTAGCTGTAGAGTTAAAGGCCTCAAAATAAATGTTCAACTTTACTAAGGCTGGTATTTTGCTCGGACCCTTAAGTGATCCTAGCATAAATCCTAATTGGATGTTCCATTGTGCATGTGCGTTTATGCTTACGCAAGCGCACATGTCAAGGGAAGAAAACCAAGTATCCTGGCAGATTACAACTTGTTCAGAATGAGTCTGACGTAGTCAGGTAATTTTCAGGTCAATGCCTGGAGGTCAGTAAGAATTGGTGTCAAGGGAGTCTGTCGTGGTTTTACTACCAGTCACTGTCTTCCACTATTGTAGTGGCGGTAGGTATGAAGAAGTCTACTTCATAGCTATGTTATCCACGGAGGAGCTAACCTCATGACGGAAGTACTCTAAGTATTAGACCAGTTGTACGTGGTGTGATCATGGTTCATGACTTCTAATAACTTTTCTCCTGAACGGAGATTCCCCTCCCCGTGTTGCACTCTGAGTGACTCCTATGTTGCTATTATCAATAGCAATTTAACTTGTGAGGTTACTAATCCTCTTACTGAGTGTTGCTGGACTGACTGTGGTATTGGTACTGGTACTCAAGGGGTCCAGTTGTCCTATCAATCTATTCTGAAATGTTATCCTACAGGAATACATGATTAGAGCATTTTACTAGTTGTCTTGTAGTGACTACTACACATGGCAAGGAATGATTATTGTTGCCATTTGTTTTGGAGGTGGACAAGTCCACTGGACTTCATTTACCACCAGTGTGGTACACCTCAGTACTATCTTAGATGTGTTCTAAGATAATCCCCGTCTAGGGGCCTGTCTGCTCCTCACTGTTATCAAAGGGGAGTTTACAACTAGATTTGATTTATGCTCTGGCAGCCTCGTATTGTGTTGTCCGTAGTCTCGACCCCCCCACCGGCCTCGATAAGGCTCATCATGGGTCTGGGCTACTATTCCCCCCTTTGTGTCTCGGGACCCCCCCCCCCACCAGCGGGTGGTGTTGGTATCCGAGGCGCAAAGGAAAAGTTCGGACCCTATGTACGAGTTGTCAGTGGCCGCGTTATTATGAGAGTGGCTGTAACCTTGCAACCAAATCTCCTGGTGTTTGTGCTTCAACACCCTCAGTGGCTGTCGAGGTCCATCAGTCACCACCGCGTCCGCGTGTGGCAACCTCTTCAGTACCTGCAAACTGAGACGAGGATATCGGTCTGTGATATTGCAAAGTGTTTCACCGGTGGGAGTCATCGGGTCAGTTGCTGGACAGACGCCATTAGTGTCATTGTAAAGGTTGACAGTCCCCACAAAGCGGAAGGTGTAATCATCGGAAGCAGAGTATACTCTGCGCATCAATGTTTTTCTTGCTGAGATGGCCGCAGTGCTTGCGGAAGTGTCCGAAGGGCAAGAGAAGTTCATCTCAACTACCGTATTGCACTACTGCAAGGAGGAGGGAAGTTGCTCATTCACAGAGACAGCTGGATCGAAATCATGACAAGAATGGTCAATCAGATTGGCTGATGGAATGTGTTGAGATATCGTAATATCTCCTTGGATCGAATTCTGCACCAAGTGGTTTCTAAACGTCTTTTTCCCAAGGGGTGCTTTCGACAGATACCCCTCGTGAATGACTGCGTTGCAGCTAGCGTTAGGGGAAGACAGTGTGGTCGGTGGAGAAGGCACTGTAGCCTGTGACCTGGTTGGTTTTCCAATCCATCAATGGGAGTAACCGATCCATTAAGTCTGCTCCCAGTAGCAGGGGGTACAGTTTCGAGGCTGGTAACATACACAGGGTGAACGAGCGAGACGTCCTGGAAGTGTAGTTTCAGCATGACTCTCAATGTGAGAGGCGAGGTAGTCTGAGTGACCCCTCGAAGTGTAGTGTCGCATCGTTCCACTTTTAACCAACGTTTAGTTGGCTTCAAAGCTCTTTTGAGATCATCGAACAATGTTTGAGAGATGAGTGATATTGTCGCACCGGAATCAATTAGCGCATGACAAGTTAAGCAGTCCTCCAGGACTGTTTCCAGGTATGGCCATTTAGATTCGTGATTAGCGGACATATTCCCCACAAAGCGGAGTGGTCGTTCGCACCGACGTGATGTGTCATTTCTGTTCAAGGTGGAAGTATACCGACTTTTCAGATTTTGAGTGGGCTTGGCTTTAACGAAGCGTTTGACCTTTTTTTTCCGCAACCTTTGTTTCAGAGTCTATAGATTCTGGGCTGGTTTCTTGATCAAGCAGGCCCTGGATAGGGTCTCGAATGAGAGTGGGAGAAATTTGAACTTTAACGTCCTTGCTATGGGTGTTAATTCCTGCGGACCTGGTGTCCGGTGATTCCCCGTCTAGTCCTTGTGACTTATCTTTTACCCTTTTCTCAAATGTTTCTCGCTTTAGTTCTTCACGTAGTGCAACTTCTGGAGAACATTGGTCTACGTTTTGATCATCCTCCAACCCTTTGTTACCCTTGTGCTCTGACACTTTGTGGGTTGGGTGCAGGAACGTAGCGAAGAGGTCGATTGTAGCGGTAGTCGTTTTGATGGCGACGTACTTTACAGTTATTTCGACCGCGGAGGTTATTGGAATCATGGTTTCGTGGTAGAAACTGTTGTTGTTCGTCATCCCTTAACGCTCCAATACCTGATAATGCACCCTCTAACTGGAGTGAGTGCTCCTGGTCAAACTTCAAAACCGAGTGGTCAGGGCTCTTTTTGATGCCTCAAAAGCTGTGCTTGCAAGCTCTCTGAGTTGTAAGATAGGCAAGCCACGTAGGTAATGAAGGTGGGATACTTGTTCGACAGAAACATTTGTTTAAAACCTTTCAGTGATACCCATCCCGGATCCGGGAGCATCCTCATCAAAAAAGCTGACTAGCATAGCCTAGCCTAACGGGACAGGGATATCATATAATATAATTTTCATGAAATCACAAGTCCAATACAGCAAATGAAAGATAAACATCTTGTGAATCCAGCCATCATTTCCGATTTTTAAAATGTTTTACAGCGAAAACACAATATGTACTTCTCTTAGCTAACCACAATAGCCAAAGACTCAACCGCATATTTTCACCATGCTTCTACCGCATAGGTAGCTATCACAAAACCGACCAAATAGAGATATAATTAGTCACTAACCAAGAAACAACTTCATCAGATGACAGTCTTATAACATGTTATACAATACATTTATGTTTTGTTCGAAAAATGTGCATATTTGAGGTATAAATCATAGTTTTACATTGCAGCTACCATCACAAATAGCACCGAAGCAGCCAGAATAATTACAGAGAGCAACGTGAAATACATAAATACTCATCATAAAACATTTATGAAAAATACATGGTGTACAGCAAATGAAAGATAAGCATCTTGTGAATCCAGCCAATATTTCCGATTTTTTAAGTGTTTTGCAGCGAAAACACAATATATATTTCTATTAGCTCACTACAGTAGCCAAACACACAACGCAATTTACTCCCCGCAAAAATAGCTTGCACAAAACCGACAAAATAGAGATAAAATGAATCACTAAACTTGAACAAATTCATCAGATGACAGTCTTATAACATCAGGTTATACAATACACTCATGTTTTGTTCGAAAATGTGCATATTTAGAGCTACAAATCCTGATTATACATTGTGAATACGTAGCATCGATTCACCAAAATCTCCAGAGATATTTTGGACACTCACCTAATCTGACCAAAGAACTCATCATAAACTTTACATAAAAATACTTGTTGTATGGCAAATGAAAGATACACTGGCTCTTAATGCAACCGCCGTGTTAGATTTTAAAAATAACTTTACCATAACAAACAGCTTGCGTTATTGCGAGACAGCGCTCGCCAAAACGGCAGAGAATAGGAATCAACATTTTCCACAGAAATACGAAATAACATCATAAATTGTTTTTACTTTTGCTGAGCTTCCATCCGAATCTTGTACAAGGAGTCCTTGGTCCAGAATAAATCGTTGTTTGGTTTTAGAATGTCCTTTTCTTCTGTCGAATTCGCGCCACAATGCTAGCCAAGCTTGATAACGTTCCCATCTTCTCTCTACGCAAAGAACGGAAAACTCCAAAAGTCCCAATAAACGTTGAATAATCTGATAAAACTCGGTTGAAAAAACATACTTTACGATGTTATTATCACATGTATCAAATAAAATCAGAGCCGGAGATATTCGCAGTGTAAACCGAACGCTTATCAGAAGACAATATCGAGGTGCTTCGCGCGCCTTGGTAGAGAAAGGAAATTCCTGACCTGCCACTCCAAAAGCTCTTGTTCGACCTCAGATCAAGCTAGACACCCCATTCCACCTTCCACTGCCTGTTGACATCTAGTGGAAGGCGTATGAAGTGCATGTATATCGATAAATATAAGCCAGTTGAATAGGCAGGCCCTGAAACAGAGCCCCATTTTCAGAATTTTCACTTCCTGTCTGGAAGTTTGCTGCCAAATGAGTTCTGTTTTACTCACAGATATAATTCAAACAGTTTTAGAAACTTGAGAGTGTTTTCTATCCAATAGTAATAATAATATGCATAATGTATGATCTAGAATAGAGTACGAGGCCGTTTAAATTGGGCACGATTTTTTCCAAAGTGAAAATAGTGCCCCCTATTAACAAGAGGTTTTAAGTCTTCCCGCTCTTTCACTCAAACCCAGCCCCCTTTTCTTTTGTGTAACCAGCTGTCATGTCTGTCCCGTCCGCTAGAGACGTTTTCCTTTATGACGGAATTTGTAATCAAGGTATGATTCATTCTGTGTATATGTAATTCTGTGTGATTAGTTAGGTATTTAGTAAATAAATAATTAAACCCAATTTTGTATTGCTGATTCAACTTGTTAGCCAGAGTATACTCTGTAATCTAAGAATTTAACATTGTTCGATGATCCGAAAACGGTCTGAACATAAACATATTGAGTAGCTTGGATGAAAGGTGTCCATTTCAAACGGCCTGCTCCTTAGTCATAGTTCCTAATATTTGCATATTATTATTAATATTGGATAGAAAACACTCCAAAGTTTCTAAAACTGTTTGAATTATTTCTCTGAGATTAACAGAACTCATATTGGCAGGCAAAATCCTGAGTTGAAATCAAAACCGGAAGTCAGAAATCTGAGATTGTCTGTATTCAACAGAGTCCCTAAAGAAGTCCAAATGACGTAGGACTGGGGTTGCACTGCCTAGGGGTTCCACTAGATGTCAGCAATCAATAGAAATTCCAATGAGATTTCTATGGTGTTGTGGGAGAGAATGAGAGCAGAATCAGTCAGGTGTCCATCAAGCAGCCACTCGCGTAACATGCCACTTCCTCATGCAAGCCACTGCCGTTCCATGGCTCACGAAGAGAACAAAGAATACTCCGGTTGGAACTTTATTGAAGCTATATGTTAAAAACATCCTAATGATTGATTCAGTACTTAATTTGAAATGTTTCTTCGACCGGTAATATCACATTTTGAAGTTTTTGTCCGATATGAAGCTGACCAGAATTAGTGTTTGGATATGTTTACCAAACGCGCTAACAATTGGACATAAATAACGGATTTTTTCTAACAAAACAAACATTTATTGTGGACCTGGAGTTTCTGCTGTGCTTTCTGATCGAAACCAACAAAGGTAATGAAATATTTATAATATATTTTGTTGTTTATAGTGACGCTATCTTTGCAGCTGTGACATGCTAATTTGAGCGCCGTCTCAGATTATAGCGTGCAGTTATTTTTCCTTAAAGTTTTTTTAAAATCTGAGATAGCGGTTGCATTAAGGAGAGGTATATCTATAATTCAATGTGTATAACTTGTATTATCATCTGTATTTATGATGAGTATTCATGTTGAAACGATGGGCTATGCAAAGTCACTTGATGTTTTTGCATTTAGTGATTCTTGTAGCCTCAATGTAAACTCAGATTTTTTTATATAAATATGAATTGAATCAAACAAAACACGCATGTATTGTGTAACATGAAGTCCTATGAGTGTCATCTGATGAAAATAATCGAAGGTTAGTGATTCATTTTATCTCTATTCTGGTTTTTGTGATGCTATCATTAGCTGGGAAAAATGGCTATGATTATTTTTAGTTTTGTGGTGACCTAACATAATCATTTGTAGTGCTTTCGCTGAAAAGCCTATTTGAAATCGGACACTTTGGTGGGATTAACAACAAGATTACCTTTAAAATGATATAAGACACATGTATGTTTGAGGAATTTTAATTATGAGATTTATGGTTTTTGAATTTGGCGCCCTGCACTTAGACTGGCTGTTGTCATATTGATCCCGATATAGGGCTTGCAGCCATAAGAAGTTTAATAAGGATACGCCCCTTTTTTAAAATTTTCACCTAAAATGACACACCCAAATCTAACTGTAGCTCAGTACCTGAAGCAAGGATTCATATTCTTGATACCATTTGAAAGGAAACACTTTGAATTTTGTGGAAATGTGAAATGAATGTAGGAGAATATAGCACATTAGATCTGGTAGAAGATGATAAAAATAAAAAAACATTATCTTTGAAATGCAAGAGAAAGGCCATAATGTATTATTCCAGCCCAGGCGCAATAAACATTTTGGCCAATAGATGGCAGCATTATATGTGCAAAGTTTTAGACTGATCCAATGGACCATTGCATATCTGTTCAAAATGTTGTATCAAGACTGCCCAAATGTGCCTAATTGGTTTATTAATAACTTTTCAAGTTCATAACTGTGCACTCTCCTCAAACTATGGCATGGTATTCTTTCACTGTAATAGCTACTGTGAATTGGACAGTGCAGTTAGATTAACTTGACTTTAAGCTTTCTGCAATTATCAGATATGTCTATGTCCTGGGAAATGTTCTTGTTACTTACAACCTCATGCTAATGGCATTAGCCTACGTTAGCTCAACCGTCCCGCCGTGGGCCCACCGATCCTGTAGAGGTTTTAATGTATGGATCAAGCCTTAGCAGTCAGTTTGATCTCGTTCCAAATGATCGATGCTTTACTTTATTATGTTGCTGTCCAGCCGTTCTGAGTTTGTGATTCACCCGACTGTCCACGTTTTTTTGTCCTAGAGCCTTTTGATTTGAACAAGTTTTGGTGTGTACTACAGCACTTTGGATTCACTAATTAATATGTTGAAATGGAATCAAATGATTTATTTCTGTCTTCAGTCCTTTTTAAATAGGCTTGGGCTTAAATGGGCTATATGGGCTATGGTATAGGTTGAATGTTATAGTCTGTAGGCCTATTACTCCATCCATATTCTATTCTGAGTTTTGAGAAATTAATCAAATTGGAAATTAGCTATTATTATGCTGGTTAATGTGATGGAAGTCAGTGGAATTTGGAAAAATCCACGCGCACGGTTTTGAGGATGTCTGCGACAGAGAATTCAGATTTAAGCATCAGCTGTCAGAGCAGCTTACCGATCACTGTACCTGTACACAGCCAATCTGTAAATAGCACATCCAACTACCTCATCCCCATATTATTACTTACCCTCTTGCTCTTTTGCACCCCAGCGTCTCTACTTGCACATCATCATCTGCATATATATCATTCCAGTATTAATGCTAAATTGTAATTATTTTTGCCTCTATGGCCTATTTATTGCCTTACCTCCCTAATCTTCTACATTTGAAGACTGTGCATAGATCTTTCTATTTTTCTTATCTTTTGTGTTATTGACTGTACGTTTGTTTATGTGTAACTCTGTGTTGTTGTTTTTGTCGCACTGCTATGCTTTATCTTGACCATGTTGCAGTTGTAAATGAGAACTTGTTCTCAACTGGCCTACCTGGTTAAAGGTGAAATAAAAATAAAAAATAAAAGAGAGTTCAGATGACTGCCAGAAAGCTTGTGAATGTTGTCGAGCCAAACAACCGACACTGTCGTGTTCGGGAGAGTCTCATGTTTCGATGGTGATGACTTATTAGTTTATAGCTTTTACAGACGATTAAACAGCTAAAGACAATTTATTGCCGATGTTCTTGTCCGGCTCCTCATGTGTCGAAAAGGCCGCTTTCACAAGCCCCATGTTATGAAATAGGCGCAAACTTTATATTGGCAGAATGAGGGCATTGAGCTGCAGCCTCTATAAGAAATGACAAGTCTCTAGCATAAACACACGGGGAGCTATCCAATATTCAAAATGAATTCACTGTGCTCAATTTATTAATGGTATCCAACCTGTATTGGCTACCAGCCCACAACCTTCCCTGAGAACATGATGTATTTTCTCTTTCTTTTTTTGGTCTCATTGCCAGTCCAAGGTTTTTTTTCCTCTTCTCCCACAGGAAAGACACTTGAATTTGTTAATTTACCGAAAGGAAGAAGTTGAATGCCAGGTCATTCTTTTTTTCTGTCAGATTTGCAAAGATTACTCACATAATGATCCTATTAGCCACAGAGAAAATGTGACTACTTAAGATGGATTTACAGAAAAAAGTTATCCCCAAAAACATTAGTCTGTGGATGAATTTGAACCCTTCGCTCCACAGAAGTTATTCCCTCTGCAAATTAATCTCAAGGAGCTACATTTGTGCTCTCAAGGCCAACAAGTCTGAAAGTCATAATCCCAGACCATTTCAAGTTCCCAGCAGGCTCTCCCTTCTTGAAACTTTGAGATTGTTGAGGCGAAGTTGATTTGGCAAAGGATTAATCCGGCCCAGCACCTTCAGTCCCTTCCCGAAGCCAAGCTTTCCTGGCTCCATGGAGATCAACTGGAGCTGGGGTTATGAAAGGTAAACAGTTAAAATCGACTTCTCCCAAATGTAAAAAGGCTACTTTATTACAAGTTTACTTTTGTTGGGAAACTATTTATCTGTGAGAACAAGAGGTATGTCTCTTTTCAGGTTCCAAATGTGATTCCTAAAGAAGAAAACACTCAAATTCCTAATAAAGTTAAGTCTCAGCACACGCATCCTCACGAGTGGAGTGATACCTCCAGTAATAGTACCGCCAGAATTGTCTTCCTCCCTCCATGGGTCACAGCCCAGAACCCAGCTCAAGGCCCCATGTTGGCTGGCACCATATGTGAAGTGAGCAGGGGGTCGTGTAGTGGAAGGCTGGTGGTCATGCCACAGAGGCTAAGATACATTCCCAGAGCCGGATCCCCCCCACCCAGGCACACGGGGGAGAGGAGGTGTTAAAACCTGAAGGGCCTTTGCCTGGTCCCTCTGAGCAGGCAACCATCTGCTCCCCCACCCCCGCCCAGCTGGCCACCTTTGATCCCACCAAATTTGAGCTAAAACGAGGATGATGACTGAGGCCTTCCAGTTTGCTCAGTAGAAGGAAGGGCGGCAGGGAGCTAGTTCATGGAACTGGATGAGATGTGCAGAAAGGTATCCCTATTATATTATTACCATGCTATAGAAGTAAAAAATAATTATAAAGTCCCTATATATATAATTATAATTATTTTTTACTTCTATAGCATGGTAATAATAGTAGGGCTACCTTATATATATAAATACAAAGGAACATTTTTAAAATAAGTATCGAAAATAACGGGTAAAATAGGTCAAAGAAAATAATTTTATAGAAATTTTGGGAAGTGGATTGCTCGACCCAAAAGGAATGCAATATAAATACGTCTATGAAACTGTAATAAAACACGTGCATTTTGGTGCTGATTTGAAATAACTGAAGAGCTCTTACTCCATACAGCCATATCTGTAATCATTCTGTACTGGCTGTTGAAACGCTGTATGCGGAATATAAAACTAGATGTAATTGCAACACCTTATATTCCTAATTAAAGTACGTCTTTCAAACATGTAAAATGTTACTCCTGGTCAATTGAAA
This sequence comes from Salvelinus namaycush, assembly GCF_016432855.1. Lineage (NCBI taxonomy): Eukaryota > Metazoa > Chordata > Actinopteri > Salmoniformes > Salmonidae > Salvelinus > Salvelinus namaycush. Next base: position 18,819,572 of record NC_052334.1, read on the forward strand.
TTCAAATCAAAATGATCAGAATTTCTTCCGTTCATAACAAATTTATGGATCGGTGCCAAATGGCTCATATTGCAGAGATTAAAAGAGGATTCTGAACTTAATGGCCATTTCAGTGATGAATCAATGTGGGAGTAGACTACACATTCAGTATTTCCCCCTGCTTCTAACCTAGGGCTAAATTGATACCGCAGAAAATATAATGTGAATAATTAAAAGCATTGATTAAGCAGTGAGATACTGTTTAATTAAGGTGGCTGGTTAGAATTCCTCGTGCTACTGCCATTGATGGGTCATCAACACAACTAATTAAAAGCTGCAGAATACAGAAATAAATTCAATCAATAATGAGTACATGTTTTTGAAGAAGTTAATTAGGTAATCCTCTTTCCCACGCAAAGTCCTGTGTGGAATCTTAGCTATAGGACTTTAATGAATACACAGCCCTAATTCTTTGTACAAGTATTGGCCGAAAGTTTCTGAAGTCCTGGCCCAGGATGTGGACTTAAAAGAAGAGGAGTGAACAAGTATGTGATTGAAAATGTGGAATGAACTTTAGATTCTACTCTCACTAATGTTCCTCAATATTAAGGCACTTGTTTGTTGTGAAATTAGTCACATGTTAAAGTGTGTGTGTTTGTGTGTGTGTGTGTGTGTGTGTGTGTACATGCATGTGTACATGTGGATTCTAGCCACGCTAGGACACCAGCCATCCACAATCGTTCCAATACAGGCACTCGCTACAGTATGGATGGACACAGAGAAACTGGGCGGAAAAAACAAGAAAGCGCGAAAGAGGAGAAGAAGTGGGAAAAGCTCCAGCTAAAACTGCCCTCTGTGTGATCAGGGGTGAGCTCTCCTGGTGCTATCGCTCACCTCTGTAGCTCGAACAATCTCCACCCATCATCCGCCGGATAACCAACTTGCATTAATAAAATTAGCTATCTCCCGTCCCCTCGGCCTCCCCATCCTTGCCATCTTCCGTGTCCTCCCTATCCCTGTATAGCTCAGGCTGTATTTAATCACGCGGGGGCCGACAGGATGGGGACATTTCTCTGCCGGCATAATCAGAGGGCCTCCATGGCCTGGTCATATCTATTAATCCTGGCTTCCTATAACAGCAAGGCTTATCAGCTCCCAAAGCCTCCCTCTCCTGGGATCTGAGCCGCTGTCTCAGCCACCTCTAATCTGGCCCTGGAAATTGTTAACAGGATGTAAATGCATACAAGGATGAAATATGGCTCCATGTATAACACACAGCATTATTGTTAAGCGTTTTGCATGCCGCTTCTGAGATGATATACGTACATACAGAATAAGAAGATGGTATTGATTGATGGGGTGGCAGGTAGCCTAGTGGTTAGAGCGCTGGACTTGTAACCGAATCCCTGAGCTGACAAGGTAAAAATCTGTTGTTCTGAACAAGGCAGGTAACCCGCTGTCATTGTAAATAAGAATTTGTTCTTAACTGACTTTCCTAGTTAAATAAAGATAAACATTTATGAAATAACACATGTTGGATAGTGTTTTAGATGCAAATGATCACAGGCGATTTGTGCATGTGGGATGGTGTGTTTTTGCTCCCGGATGAAAACTAGATGGAATGCTGCAATTGAGGGACTGGAAGGATAATCTCTAGTCAGCCATTTTAGTTCCAAGGAATTTAAGTGTGGTGAAACTAACAGTCCTATGGTTATTTCCACTGTGGTCCGTTTACTGTGGAACCTTTTTGTGTTCGTGTGGCACCATGAAAATACAGGGGGATTTAAATAGACCAAATTATTATTCAGCACGTCTAACAAGAATTCTTCACAACCCTAGGTGTTATCCCCAATAAGTCTAGCGGGAGAAAGAATCTGAGTTGAGTTTGTTTGGTATTCATCTCTCAGAACCAGGGAGGAATGCAATGCCTTCCCTGTTATTTTACATGTTAGCGTAGTTTTTTCTCCTCCAAAAGGCATCATGAACTGTCATTTTGTGACAGAAGCAGATTTGTATCAAAGTCAAGTTTAGCTCGGATTTTGATGAGTTTGTATTTTTGATGTTTCTGGTTTCATCAGTACTCCTGTCAACTGAGGCATCAGCATAGGGTTTCTGAGATAAGGATATGTAGAAGATATGCATTAACAAGACGTACAAATCATGTATTGCATGAAATCTGACAGCAGTATAGTACATTCTGTATGTACAGTATATGCTATAATATATGTATTTTATATCACAAGTATGTTTGAGCTGAACTGACAAACCAACAAATAAATAGGTAAATAAATACAATTAACTATTCCTGCTCAGTGAGTCCTATTCAAGGATTTAGCTACAGAGAACTTCACACATTTGGCGGTTGTCAGTTGGCACAACATTGATGTTGTTGTTTTTGTTTATCTTTTTTTTGTGTCCTGTCAGAATTGAAATCCAGTCTTTGGTGTGACTTCCTGTCAGGACTGGTTAGGACTTAGCATCACTTCCAGTGGACAGGAAGCTGTGTGATTCCTGCTTTGGCGTAACAGTAATTAGAGCCCCCCTTTTTTCTTCAGCAAGTAAGATGCAAAGCAGCTCAAAGTTCTGCCTCACATGATTAAAGGAACCTCATTATCTCTGGCAAGTCTCTGTATGACATCAGCTCCTGCACAGGGAATATGGAAAGTACACGTAATTGTCACTGTCACCCCAAAACATAATTTGCCTATGCTTATGACTGGTACCTCCCACCCTTCCTTTCCCGGATTTCATCGCTCATTTTCGGCTCATAAATCATATCTTAGTGGATTTCATATTCAGTGCCCACCCAACTGGTGAATTACAGTTACTCATGGAATCCTGTGGGTAGGTGGAATGGTCAATGACGATGGCTTGTTTTGGGTGACCCATCTTTGTGTGGATGTTTAATTTAGTTATGTCACTGGAGGACAATAACTACAAAAAGCAACCAACCTATCTATACAGCCCCAGGAAGAGCCAAATATCTTACTTTATATAGGCCTACTGCCTGTCATCTGTAATGACTGCCTATAAATGTCACAATTTAGGAAACAAACAACACCACAACATTTGAGAAAGTTGAGTTAAATGTTCAATGTCGTTTTCCTTTTCTGTCATTTATCTAGTGCACAACAAGAGTCCTGCCATGGGGACACAGCCCCTCAGAGAGAAAACAAAGCTGATGACAGCAGAGGACACTCTAACAACAGAAGCCTTTTGGCCCAGTCAGACCACGTTGGGAGTGTCAGTAATTATCTTGAAGAGACTGACCGACACATTCGTCCAGCAAACTATAATGATCAAAAATCAAATGTTGGGTCTAGCCACATGGCGCCAACTTTTAATGGAAATGTTACGAACGACTAGGCCCTCAAATGAGGAATAATTTCTAATCACACTCAGCAGTGCCTCCCAGCATGAGGGTGCCAGGGCAGGGAAAGTTTTCAAGCTGTGGGCTGATTAGGTAGAGGACGGGACTCTGCTGGAGTACGGATATTGCGGCGCTTCTTGAGGAATAAATTTGCACCTGCCCCATCCAGACAAATGGGAACTCTCCTCTTGCGCAGAGAACTGGGTTTAATAAAAATACATGGATAATTTGCACACTCCCCTCGGCCTCTAAATTAGAATCCAGTTCACCACGGACAGGGTTGGGTTAGTAACGAATTACATGTAATCCGTTACATGTAAGGGATTACAAAAACATGTTAACTGTAATCCGTTACGTATTTTTTCTGCTTTATTTAACTAGGCAAGTCAGTTAACTTCTTGCCACTATAGGGGGTGCTGTTTCGCATTAGCATAATTTGCTCTCCAGATTAAACTGCCTAGTACTCAATTCTTGCTCGTACAATATGCATATTATTGTTATTATTGGATAGAAAACACTCTCTAGTTTCTATAGCCGTTTGAATTATGTCTCTGAGTGAAACAGAACTCATTCTACAGCACTTTTCCTCCCAGTGTGTGAGATTTCAGCAATCTTGGCCTCTGGTTCCAGATCAGTTTTAAAGTCCCTGTAAATCCTATGAGGATACAAACACTGCCCACGCCTTCCTCTAGATGTCAGTAAGTGGTGACAATTTGAATGGAGTCGATTGCGCAATCAGTGCCTGTATAAAACGGCAAAGACCGGATGTACCGTCCCTTTGCTCCCTGCGCCTGACGCAGGATGGACGTTGGACCTCCTCTCTTTCCAAGCTGTTGTTTAGCCACTTATATATCGCCGGTCATGTTTTTACTCGTTATTGGTGTTAAAAACATCATAAGGTAGTTAATTTAAACCGTTTTATAGCAATTTATATCCGTTTAGTGCGATTTTGAGGCAGTTCTATGTGACGCCCATCCAAGAGCTGGGCACGTTTCGGGGTCCCGGTCGAACGTTAGTGGGCATTTCGACGGACAGAGGACATCTTTCGACCAAAAGAAGATTAGACCCAAGAAAGGATACATTGCCCAAGATTCTGATGGAAGATCACCTCATAGTAAGAAATATTTAAGATGATAAATCGTTGTTCTGTCGAAAAATTTTAAACGCATATTCCGCCATTTTGTTTGGTATAGCTTCGCTTGGCGAACCCTGTATTGCACAGTAAGGATAATTTTAGAAATGTAATTCAGCGATTGCATTAAGAACTCATTTGTCTTTCGATAGCTGTCCAACTTATATTTTTTTAGTCAAGTTTATGAATAGTTATCCATGAGACAAGATCACTGTGAAAGATGGCGTCCGACATTTTCAGGCTAGTTTTGCTAGTATTGTCATTGTATAACCACGGTTGTTTGTGGCTAAATATGCACATTTTCGAACAAACTCTATATGTATGTTGTAATATGATGTTACAGGAGTGTCATCGGAAGAATTCTGAGAAGGTTAGTGAAAAAATTAATATATTTTGGCGATGATAACGATATCGCTCTCTTTGGCTTGAATCAATGGTCGGGTAACGTTTGCATATGTGGTATGCTAATATAACGATTTATTGTGTTTTCGCTGTAAAACACTTAGAACATCTGAAATATTGTCTGAATTCACAAGATCTGTGTCTTTCCATTGCTGTGAGTTGTGTATTTTTAAGAAATGTTTCATGATTAGTAATTAGGTAATACACGTTGCTCTGTGTATTTATTCTAGTCGAGTTGTGATGGTGGGTGCAATTGTAAACTAGGATTTATACCTGAAATATGCACATTTTTCTAACAAAACCTATCCTATACAATAAATATGTTATCAGACTGTCATCTGATGAGGTTTTTTCTTGGTTAGTGGCTATCAATATCTTTATTTGGCCGAATTGGTGATAGCACCTGATGGAGTAAGAAACTGATGGAGTTAGGAAAGTGCTGTCTTTTGCTAACGTGGTTAGCTAATAGATTTACATATTTTGTCTTCCCTGTAAAACATTTTAAAAATCTGAAATGGTGCCTTTATTCACAAGATCTGTATCTTTCATTTGGTGTCTTGGACTTGTGATTTAATGATATTTAGATGCTACTATTTAATTGTGACGCTATGCTAGCGATGCTAATCAGTGTGGGGGGGGTGGGGGGTGATCCCGGATCCGGGGTTGAGAGGCGGTAAAAGTTAAGAACAAATTCTTATTTACAATGACGGCCTACACCGGCCAAACCTATGGGACTCCCAATCACGGCCGAGGAGAGGTTGTGATACAGCCTGGAACGTTACCAGCAAAAAAATTGTAATCAGATTACAGACACTTTGGAAAAACTACATGATTACTTCGAGGATTACTTTGAAATTCAGAAAGTACGTTTGCGAAAAAAATATTTGATACTTCTCTGTTTTCTCAATAACATTCAAATCAGCATTGAAAATAGGCACAAGTTTAAATTTGTTCCACCTAAGCGTGTCTGACCACATATCAGAGACCACTATGACGACACACCAAATATGTTTGATGGATCGTGGGAAAAGAGCAAGAATAGGTTTTTGTAGGCTACAGTCCAAGCTATGCCGACTGTTGTCGGCATCTAAAGATTATCCATCTTGAATAAACGCTTGGAGGTAAGGATGACTGCAGTGGTGTAGTCTACGGCGATACGGATATCACTTATGATTGATATCTACATAGCGCATTGATGTGAATCACACTGCTGCTCTCTCATTTAGCTATTTGTGCATTAGGGATTGTGGTTGTTGTGGATTGCTGTTCACAAATCTAAATGTGTATTTGAACCGAATAATGGTTGAATTCAACAACTTTAAGCTGCTTATCAATCATTGTTTTTGAAACCAGTGGACAGCCAGTGAAAAATGCGCACTTGCAACAGCTGCATAGTGCGGATCCCAGCCTATTGTCACGACTTCCGCCGAAGTCGGTTCCTCTCCTTGTTCGGGCGGCATTCAGCGCTCTTCTAGCCATCGCCGATCCACCTTTCATTTTCCATTTGTTTTGTCTTGTTTTCCCACACACCTGGTTTACATTTCCCTTATTACTTGTCGTGTATTTAACCCTCTGTTCCACCCCATGTCTGTGTGTGAAATAGTTTTTTTGTCAAGGTTGGCACGCTTCCGGCTGGTTTGCGTCGGGTTTTGTTTTATTACCCGTGCTTTGTGGCAGCCGGTACATTGTATTTGGGTTTTTGTACTTTGTGCTGCCTCACTTGTTCGTTGGACATTTGTTTGTGACGAAGTTGCGTTCTGTGCAAATATTGCCTTAGTAAAGTGCTTTGTCCACTCATCTCTGCTCTCCTGCGCTTGACTTCTATGCACCAGCTACACTCACCTCTTGACACCTATGGAATAAAAGTGGGGCTTATATTGCTCAATCTAATTCATGCTGATAAAAAAGAATCCGTAGGCGTAATTTACACATGTGCAAACTCACACACTTTTGATAGACTTAAAGGGGGACTCTTTAGTTGCTACATACATTTTTGGACTTATAAATATATCCATTGATTCTTGAAGAATCAGGGAAACTCAAACGTCACGTCGTCACACGTCACACGTCATCAGAGTGCGCAGCTGAACATTGTATGCTGGAAAACACTTGGTTTGTTATTTTTGATTGAAACAAAACTGATATTCATGAAATACGAACACAGAACTTGTTTTTGCGTGGATTCCGTGATGCTCAAGTTATCCTGCCTTTCGCCCGTCCATAAAGGATTCTCCGAATCCTGAGAATCGTGGGAGTGGGCGGATTTCCTCGTCCTTCTCACCAGCCGTGATTCTGGGCAGCTCCATGGTAAGAAATGTGACCGTTCCTGGTGCAAAAACAATGTCTTATCCCGGAGCTGGAGTAAATGACATTACTAAACTGCTCCCGAATGTATTACGCCAGGACATGGACATTGATTCTATCATAGTCCATGTTGGTATTAATGACATTATGAAGGGCAGTTCTGAACAGTTGAAACTGGATTTTAAAGAGTTGATTGACTCTCTACTGAACACAAACAAAAGACCCATCATATCTGGTTGTCTGCCATCTCTGAATCGTGGCATTGAACGCTTTAGCAGGATTCTCTCTCTTCACAACTGGCTACGTGACTATTGCAGCTCAATGGGTGTAACTTCTGTTGACAATTTCGATACCTTTTGGAAACAAAACACTTTTTATAAGGAGGATGGAATCCAGCCAAATAATTTAGGGTCCTGGATCCTTTCACAGCACTATAAGGCTGCGCTGAGACAATGACTTATCAATGACCCAAGCCCAGCTCAGCTCATCCCTACCATTGTGACGCAGAGTTGTCATGATGCTTCAGCAAATGTACATTACACCAGGGACATCAGTAGGCACAATATACTGTAAGTAGCTTATTAATTTATGTCCCTGATCCTACAGCTATTGTACGCAGTAATCATGTGCCTATGAACCAGATGTATACTGTTAGCACTAAGCCGGTGTGCCCTAGGAGGAAGTCCACTGAGAGCAGCTCACCCTGCACTAACATAAATAACATGAGCACATCTACTGCTGCTAAGCTTCCCAGTAAAGCAACGAAAGCAAGTAAGCATCCTAGAAGAAAAGTGCTGAAAATAGCCCACGTTAACATATGTAGCTTAAGAAACAAGGTTAATGAAATCAATAATTTGCTAGTAGCAGATGACGTTCATATTCTGACAATCTCTGAAACGCACTGAGTTAATATCTTGATGATGATACAGTGGTAGCAATACAAGGATAGAAATGCCAATGTTGGAGGTGTTGCTGTTTATATTCAGAACCACATTCCTGTAAAGATTATAGAGGATCTCATGTTAAACACTGCTGAAGAAATATGGCTACAGGTTCATCTGCCTCACCTAAAGCCCATTCTGGTGGGAAGCTGCTATAGATCACCAAGTGCTAACAGTCAGTATCTGGATAACATGTGTGAAATGCTTGATAATGTATGTGATATCAACAGAGAGGTATATTTTCTGGGTGATTTAAATATTGACTGGCTTTCATCAAGCTGCCCACTCAAGAAAATGCTTCGAACTGTAACCAGTGCCTGCAACCTGGTTCAGGTTATCAGTCAACCAACCAGGGTAGTTATAAACAGTACAGGAATGAAATCATCAACATGTATTGATCACATCTTTGCTGATCCTGCAGAAATTTGCTTGAAAGCAGTATCCAGATTCATCGGATGTAGTAATCACATAGTAGCCATATCTAGGAAATATCTTGGAAATATAGTAGCCATATCTAGGAAAACCAAGGTTCCAAAGGCTGGGCCTAGTACAGTGTATAAGAGGTCACACAATAAGTTTTGTATTGATTCCTATGTTATTGACGTCAAGAATATCTGTCGGTCCGTGGTGTGTAATGAGGAGCAAACAGACACTGCACTTGACACATTTGTGAAATTGCATATTCCAGTTACTAATAAGCAAAAAAATTACTGTAAAAACTGTTAAATCCCAGTGGATTGATGAGGAATTGAAAAATTGTATGGTTGAGAGGGATGAGGCAAAAGGAATGGCAAATAAGTCCAGCTGCACAACCGATTGGTAAACTTATTGCAAATTGAGAAATCATGTGACTGAACTGTATAAGAAGAAGAAACTACACTATGAAACAAAGATAAATTAAATAAAGAATTACAGTAAAAAGCTTTGGAGCACCTTAAATTAAATTCTGGGAAAAACAGGCAAACTCAGCTCCATCATTCATTGAATCAGATGGCTCATTCATCACAAAACCAACTAATATTGCAAACTACTTTAATGATTTTTTAATTGGCAAGATTAGCAAACGTAGGCATGACATGCCAGCAACAAATGCTGACACTACACATCCAAGTATGTCTGACCAAATTATGAAAGACAAGCATTGTAATTATAAATTCGGTGAAAAAATTATTGTTGTCTATCAACAATGACAAGACACCGGTGTCTGACAACTTGGATGGAAAATTACTGAGGATTATAGCGGACGATATTGCCACTCCTATTTGCCATATTTTCAATTTAAGCCTACTAGAGAGTGTGTGACCCCTTTACTGGCTCAAATAGTCGACCAATCAGCCTGTTACCAACCCTTAGTAAACTTTTGGAAAAAAATGTTTTTGACCAGATACAATGCTATTTTAAAGTAACAAATTGACAACAAGCACAGCACTTACACAAATGACTGATGATTGGCTGAGAGAAATTGATGACAAAAGGTTTGTGGGGGCTAAGTTGTTAGACTTCAGTGCGGCTTTTGACATTATCGATCATAGTCTGCTGCTGTCAAAACGTATGGGTTATGGCTTTACACCCCCTGTAATATTGTGGATAAAGAGTTACCTGTCTAACAAAACACAGAGGGTGTTCTTTAATGGAAGCCTCTCCAACATAATCCAGGTAGAATCAGGAATTCCCCAAGGCAGCTGTCTAGGCCCATTACTTTTTTCAATCTTTTCGAATGAATTGTCACTGGCTTTGAGGAATGCCAGAGTGTCTATGTATACGGATGACTCAACACTATACATGTCAGCTACTACAGCAACTGAAATGACTGCAACACTTAACACAGAGTTGCAGTTAGCTTCAGAGTGGGTGGCAAGGAATAAGTTAGTCCTACATATTTCTAAAACTAAAAGCATTGTATTTGGGACAAATCATTCACCAAACCCTAAACCTCAACTAATTCTTATAATAAATCATGTGGAAATTGAGCAAGTTGAGGTGACTAAACTGCTTGGAGTTACCCTGGATTGTAAACTGTCATGGTCAAAACATATTGATACAACAGTAGCTAAGATGGGGAGAAGTATGTCCATGATAAGGTGCTGCTCTACCTTCTTGACAGCACTGTCAACAAGGCAGGTCCTACAGGCCCTAGTTCTGTCGCAGCTGGACTACTCTTCAGTCGTGTTGTCAGGTGCCACAAAAAAGGACTTAGGAAAATTGGAATTGATTCAGAACAGGGCAGCACAGCTTGCCCTTGGATGTACACAGAGAGCTAATATTAATAATATGCATGTCAATCTCTCCTGGCTCAAAGTGGAGGAGAGATTGACTTCATCACTGCTTCTATTTATGAGAGGTATTGACATGTTGAATGCACCGAGCTGTCTGTTTGAACTACTGGAGCACAGCTCGGACACCCATGCATACCCCACAACACATGCCACCAGAGGTCTCTTCACAGTCCCTAAGTCCAAACAAGACTATGGAAGGCGCACAGTACTACATAAAGCCATGACTACATGGAACTCTATTCCACATCAAGTAACTCATGCAAGCAGTAAAATTTGATTTAAAAAACTGATAAAAAACACCTTATGGAACAGCGGGGACTGTGAAGCAACACAAACATAGGCACAGACACATGCATACACACAATAACATATGCACTATACACATAGATTTTGTACAGTATATACTGTATGTGGTAGTGGTGGAGTAGGGGCCTGAGGGCACACAGTCTGTGAATGCATTGTAATGTTTTTAAAATTGCATAAACTGCCTTAATTTTGCTGGTCCCCAGGAAGAGTAGCTGCTGCCTTGGCAGCATAGCTCTGTCTATTAATCTGAGAGTGGCCCATCCCTCAGCTGTGGATTTGCCCTTTAAACAGCTGCATATTATCAAGATATCAAAGTGTCACCAACAAAATGGTAAACAATAAGCCAGTCCTCCATGACAACAAAACAACAGAGTAGTGCTGGCTAATAAATCCTTAGTTTTGGGGTCATACTCAGGTAAAACAATTGGGCTAATCTATACTTCCATGTCTCCAAGTCCTATTCTTGAAGATCAAGGGGTATAACATTTATTGGAATGACTGGAATTCTGATAGACTTTGGTTTTTAATGTAAATATATCATTTAATTGTATTATTATATGTAGTAGAAAGCGTTTGGTAGAAGACACCTACATAACCAACCCATAAAGTAAAATGTAACATCCATATATGCCAGCTATGTAAACTTTAACATTGATTTATACTGCAAAAGATGTTGTTCAATTGGTAACATACATTTTTGTCTTCTTCTAATGCCTCTTATGGGGAAAGTAATCTAATAGTAACTGAATGTAATCAGATTACATTACTGAGTTTGGGTAATCCAAAAGTTACGTTACTGATTGCAAATTTGGACAGGTAACTAGTAACTGTAACGGATTACATTTAGAAAATAACCTACCGAACCCTGACCACTGTCACGTTCCTGACCTTATTTCCTTTGTTTTGTATTTGTTTAGTTGGTCAGGACGTGAGCTGGGTGGGCATTCTATGTTATGTGTTTCTATGTTGGGTTCATGTTCAATTAGCCTGATATGGTTCTCAATCAGGAGCAGGTGTTTTACGTTTCCTCTGATTGAGAACCATATTAAGGTAGGCTGTTCTCACTGTTTGTTCGTGGGTGATTGTTCCTGTGTCAGTGTTTGTGCCACACGGGACTGTTTTCGTTCGTTCATGTCATTCGTGTGTTCCTTCCTGTTCGTGCGTTCATGTTATATGTTCACAAGTTCAGGTCTGTTAACGTCGTTTATTGTTTTGTAGTTTGTTAAGAGTTTTTCCGTCTTCGTCTTTCTTTAATAAAACAAACATGTATTCAACCCACGCTGCGTTTTGGTCCGATCCATGCTCCTCCTCAGACGAGGAGGAAAACGACCGTTACAGAATCACCCACCAACCAAGGACCAAGCAGCGTGGGAGAAAGCAGCGGCAGAAATCTCAGGACTCCTGGACATGGGAGGAGATTTTGAACGGAGAAGGACCCTGGGCACAGGCTGGGGAATATCGCCGCCCCAAAGCTGAGCTGGAGGAAGCGAAAGCTGAGCGGCGGCGATATGAGGAGGCAGCACGGCAGCGCGACAGGTACGAGAGGCAGCCCCAGAATTTTTTTTTGGGGGGGGGGGGGCTAAAGAGGAGTGTGGCTAAGCCAGGTAGCAGACCTGAGCGCACTCCTCGTGCTTATCATAAGCAGCGCGTTACTGGTCAGGCACCGTGTTATGCGGTTAAGCGCACGGTGTCGACAGTGCGTGCCCATAGCCCGGTGCGCTATAGGGCAGCCCCCCGAAAGTGTCATGTGAGTGTGGGCATCCAGCCAGGGCGTATTGTGCCTGCTCAGCGCGTCTGGTCTCCGGTACGCAGTTTCGGTCCAGGGTATCCTGCGCCGGCTCTGCGTGCTGTGTCTCCGGGGCGCTGGGAGGGTGCAGTGCGTCCTATGCCTACGCTCCGCTCGTACCGGGCAAATGTGGGAGTGGAGCCTAAGGGAGAGGTGCGCGTAGTAGGCACTAGATCTCCAGTGCTCACCCACAGCCCGGTTCAACCTGTGCCTGCACTCTGGAGGGTCCGGGCTGGAGTAGTATTCCAGCCTGGGGGAGTGGTGCCAAGGCTGCGCACCAGAGCTCCAGTGCTCCCCCACAGCCCGGTCCTTCAGGTGCCTCCTCTTAACACCAGGCTTCCTGTAGGTCTCTCCAGCCTGGTGGGTCCTGTGGCAGCCCCACGCACCAGGCTGTCTCTCCGTCTCCTCCCTACAGGTGTGCCCGTCTGCCCAGTGCCCAGTGCCGCCTGCACTGCTCGTCTGCCCAGAGCCGCCTGCACTATCCTTCTGCCCAGAGCCGCCTGCACTATCCGTCTGCCCAGAGCCGCCTGCACTATCCGTCTGCCCAGAGCCGCCTGCGCTATCCGTCTGCCAAGGGGTGCCTGCGCTATCCGTCTGCCCAGCGCCGTCTGAACTGTCCGTCTGTCCTGAGCCTTCACAGCCGCCCGTCTGTCCTGAGCCTTCAAAGCCGCCCGTCTGTCCTGAGCCTTCAAAGCCGCACGTCTGTCCTGAGCCTTCAGAGCCGTCCGTCTGTCAGGAGCCGCTAGAGCCGTCCGTCAGTCAGGAGCCGCTAGAGCTGTCCGCCAGACAGGAGCCGCTAGAGCCGTCCGCCAGACAGGAGCAGCCAGAGCCGTCCGCCAGACAGGAGCAGCTAGAGCCGTCCGCCAGACAGGAGCAGCCAGAGCCGTCCGCCAGACAGGAGCAGCCAGAGCCGTCCGCCAGACAGGAGCAGCCAGAGCCGCCCGCCAGACAGGAGCAGCCAGAGCCGCCCGCCAGACAGGAGCAGCCAGAGCCGCCCGCCAGACAGGAGCAGCCAGAGCCGCCCGCCAGACAGGAGCAGCCAGAGCCGCCCGCCAGCTATGACCTGCCAGTGCCGTCAGCCAGCCATGACCTGCTAGTGCCGTCAGCCAGCCATGACCTGCCAGAGCCGTCAGCCAGCCATGACCTGCCAGAGCCGTCAGCCAGCCATGACCTGCCAGAGCCGTCACTCAGTCCGGAGCTGCCCCTCAGTCCGGTGCTGCCCCTCAGTCCGGTGCTGCCCCTCAGTCCGGTGTTGCCCCTTAGTCCGGTGCTGCCCCTTAATCCAGTGGGGTTTATATGGAGGGTCGACATTAAAAGGAGGCCACGGAAGCGGGGATTAACTATGGTGGGGTGGGGACCACGTCCAGAGCCAGAGCCACCACCGTGGACAGATGCCCACCCAAACCCTCCCCTATAGGTTAAGGTTTTGCGGCCGGGGTCCGTACATTGGGGGGGGGGGGGGGGGGTACTGTCACGTTCCTGACCTTATTTCCTTTGTTTTGTATTTGTTTAGTTGGTCAGGACGTGAGCTGGGTGGGCATTCTATGTTATGTGTTTCTATGTTGGGTTCATGTTCAATTAGCCTGATATGGTTCTCAATCAGGGGCAGGTGTTTTACGTTTCCTCTGATTGAGAACCATATTAAGGTAGGCTGTTCTCACTGTTTGTTCGTGGGTGATTGTTCCTGTGTCAGTGTTTGTGCCACACGGGACTGTTTTCGTTCGTTCGTTTCGTTCATGTCATTCGTGTGTTCCTTCCTGTTCGTGCGTTCATGTTATATGTTCACAAGTTCAGGTCTGTTAACGTCGTTTATTGTTTTGTAGTTTGTTAAGTGTTTTTCCGTCTTCGTCTTTCTTTAATAAAACAAACATGTATTCAACCCACGCTGCGTTTTGGTCCGATCCATGCTCCTCCTCAGACGAGGAGGAAAACGACCGTTACAACCACGGAGTCTGTTAAAACCGGGATGATATGACTACAGCGATTGAAAGTGCAGGGCTCCAAATTCAAAAATCAGAAATCTCATAATTAAAATTCCTCAGACATAGATTTGTCTTATATCATTTTAAAGCTAATCTTGTTGTTAATCCCACCAAAGTGTCCGATTTCAAATATGTTTTCAGCGAAAGCACTACAAACGATTATGTTAGGTCACCACAAAACCACAATATGCATAGCCATTTTCCCAGCGAAATATAGCTTTCACAAAAACCAGAAATAGAGAAAATTAATCACTAACCTTCGATTATTTTCATCAGATGACACTCATAGGACTTCATGTTACACAATACATGCATGTTTTGTTTGATTAAGTTCATATTTATATCAAAAAATCTGAGTTTACATTGACGCGTTAGATTCACTAGTTCCAAAAACATCAAGTGACTTTGCATAGCCACATCGTTTCAACAGAAATACTCATCATAAATATAGATGATAATACAAGTTATACACATGGAATTATAGATATACCTCTCCTTAATGCAACCGCTGTGTCAGATTTCAAAAAGACTTTACGGAAAAATAAACCATGCAATAATCTGAGACGGAGCTCAGAACAATAGCCAAATTAGCCGCCATGTTGGACTCAACAGAAACCAGAAAATACATGATAAATGTTTCCTTACCTTTGATGAATTCATCAGAATGCAGTCCTAGGAATCCCAGGTCCACAATAAATGCTTGATTTGTTCGTTAATGTCCGTTATTTATGTCAAATTATCTACTTTAGAAATGTTTACCTAACGCCTAACCCAAAACGCGTCCACTACCGTCCACTATAACGTGACGAAATGTCCAAAAGTTCCGTTACAGTCAGTAGAAACATGTCAAACGATGTACTGAATCAATCTTTAGAATGTTGTTAACATACATCTTGAATAACGTTCCAACCGGAGAATTTCATCGACTTCAGTTGACCGATGGAACAGAGCTGACTCTCACATGAACGCGCGTGTTCAATGCGTGATCACCTCCTGCCAGAGCTCACTAATTCCTGTCTCCTTCGGCCCCCCTTCACATTAGATTCATCAGACAAAGTTCTATTGACTGTTGACGTCTAGTGGAAGCCGTAGGAAGTGAAAACTCATCAATATCTCTCTGTGGTTTCAATGAGAACTTGGTTGAAAATTGGCACCCCCAGAAAAAATAATAATAGGAAGAGGAACTTCTCAGGTTTTTGCCTGCCATGTGAGTTCTGTTATACTCACAGACATAATTCAAACCGTTTTAGAAACTTCAGAGTGTTTTCTATCCAATATGAATAATAATATGCATATATTAGCAACTGGGAATGAGGAGCAGGCCGTTTAATATGGGCACCTCTGTGCACCTTTCATCCAAGCTACTCAATACTGCCCCTTCACCCATAAGAAGTTAATTTGCACAGTTAACAGCTGACTGAGAGGAGATGGCACGGCGTCAGCACGATGGCGGCGTGACAGGAACACGACAAAGAGACAGTGGACATACTGCTGTACCATCCATGGACATTTAACCATCACTCCTTTATACAGAAGAGAATAAGAAACTAACTTAGATTCAACAAACATGAAAAATAATCCCAGCTTCTTTATAGTCGCGGATAATCTCCATAAAGTGAAATCCCAGAACGTCGTCGGAATGGGAATTCTGAGACGTCCTCTGTGACAGGTGACCCGGGTTGATGATTCCCTCCGCAATGTATATTCCTGAAAAGGAGGGATGGATTATGACAGTTTTCATATTAAACAGATTTATATGCTGCAAATAGCATTAAGAGCGCCAAGTACATCAGCCGATACTATCCCAAATTGACCTGCCAATCACCCTGACCTGGCTTCAAAGGTGCAGATAAGGTATTTGAGGTCAATGAAAAGCAGACACCACTTTCTGTAGGCTTTCCTCCTACAGTATTATCAGCACTGTGTTTCTCTCTGTCTGAACCACAGCTTTCTGGTCTCGGGTGACATGAAAAAGGCTAGGGATAATTCATCATGGCTACAAAATGGTGGCTATTTCACAACTATAATAGTACACGTTTTACACATTTACTGGAATAGCCCACGTTAATACTTTCTCCAAGTCTGAAGTGACTAGAGGGGGAGAGGATATCTTCCCAAGGCTTATGAGGTAATCTCACTGATATGTATTCTTCTAATGATGACTAAGAATGTAAACTGATGGTCACATTTATTCCCAGATGACTCCAATGAGGCTTTACGGTTCAAGTAATGAAACGTGCATAAAATAAACTTCAAATCTTCCCGGTCACAGATGGAATAAGCTCTCGTATGAAGCGATCCCAGCAAGGTATTAAAGTTGGCAAATGGTAGATAATACCACTAGATTCGTAGATACATGCCCAACAATGGTTGAATTAAAGCTTGTGCCCAATTTGGATGTAACTAAGGCTTAGATAAAGACTATATTAATGTAGGCTGAAATTTGTATAGTTTATCTACCATAAACCATATTTAAAAATCCTCAAATAGACTAGATATAGTTTGGATATATAATAGGAATATATTTTATCCTCAAATAATTCAGAGAATGTGTTCTGTGTCATGATAATTACAATACCCACAGCTCAACACTGCCTTTAAAAATCAAGAAAGAAAGACTTGAACAGAGTTATCTGTTCTGAAAGAGGGTCAAAGAGAGAACCAGGGAGAGTGTTAAGGAGAAAAAGAGAGAAAGAGAAGGAAAGAGAAGGAGAGAGGGAACCAGGGAGAGTGTAACATTTAGGCAAGATCACTCCTCACGTTCAGCTGGAGCTGTCGTACTTGTCGTTCAGCTGGACCAGTCATACCTGTCGTTCAGCTGGGAGAGTCATACCTGTCATTCAGCTGGGAGAGTCATACCTGTCATTCTGCTGGAGCTGTCGTACCTGTCGTTCAGCTGGACCAGTCGTACCTGTCATTCAGCTGGACCAGTCATACCTGTCGTTCAGCTGGAGCTGTTGTACTTGTCGTTCAGCTGGAGCTGTCATTCAGCTGGAGCTGTCGTACCTGTTGCTCAACTGGAGATGTCGTACCTGTCGGTCAGCTGGAGCTGTCGTACCTGTTGCTGCGGCGATGACAAGCAGTTTGTTTGGACTGGGGGTCAGGCACTGCAAAGGGGAAGTGAAAGAATGCTGTGAACGTGAAAGAAGGGGAAGTGAAAGAATGCCGTACTTGTCATTCAGCTGGAGCTGTCGTACCTGTCATTCAGCTGGACCAGTCGTACCTGTCATTCAGCTGGACTAGTCATACCTGTCGTTCAGCTGGAGCTGTCGTACCTGTCGTTCAGCTGGAGCTGTCGTACCTGTCATTCAGCTGGAGCTGCCGTACCTGTCGTTCAGCTGGAGCTGCCGTACCTGTCGTTGAGCTGGAGCTGTAGTACCTGTCGTTCAGCTGGAGCTGTCGTACCTGTCATTCAGCTGGAGCTGCCGTACCTGTCGTTCAGCTGGAGCTGTCGTACTTGTCTTTCAGCTGGACCAGTCGTACCTGTCGTTCAGCTGGAGCTGTCGTACCTGTTGTTCAGCTGGACCAGTCATACCTGTCGTTCAGCTGGAGCTGTCGTACCTGTCATTCAGCTGGAGCTGTCGTACCTGTCATTCAGCTGGAGCTGTCTTACCTGTCGTTCAGCTGGAGATGTTGTACTTGTCATTCAGCTGGAGCTGTCGTACCTGTCATTTAGCTGGAGCTGTCGTACCTGTCGTTCAGCTGGAGCTGTCGTACTTGTCGTTCAGCTGGAGCTGTCATACCTGTCGTTCAGCTGGACCAGTCGTACCTGTCATTCAGCTGGACTAGTCATACCTGTCGTTCAGCTGGACCAGTCATACCTGTCATTCAGCTGGAGCTGTCGTACTTGTCATTCAGCTGGAGCTGTCGTACCTGTCGTTCAGCTGGACCAGTCGTACCTGTCATTCAGCTGGACTAGTCATACCTGTCGTTCAGCTGGACCAGTCATACCTGTCATTCAGCTGGAGCTGTCGTACTTGTCATTCAGCTGGAGCTGTCGTACCTGTCGTTCAGCTGGACCAGTCATACCTGTTGTTCAGCTGGAGCTGTCGTACCTGTCATTCAGCTGGAGCTGTCGTACCTGTCATTCAGCTGGAGCTGTTGTACCTGTCATTCAGCTGGAGCTCTCGTACCTGTCTTTTAGCTGGAGCTGTCGTTCAGCTGGGAAGTCGTACCTGTCATTCAGCTGGAGCTGTCGTACCTGTCGTTCAGCTGGACCAGTCGTACCTGTCATTCAGCTGGACTAGTCATACCTGTCGTTCAGCTGGAGCTGTCGTACCTGTCGTTCAGCTGGAGCTGTCGTACCTGTCGTTCAGCTGGAGCTGCCGTACCTGTCGTTCAGCTGGAGCTGCCGTACCTGTCGTTCAGCTGGACCAGTCGTACCTGTCGTTCAGCTGGACCAGTCGTACCTGTCGTTCAGCTGGACCAGTCATACCTGTTGTTCAGCTGGAGCTGTCGTACCTGTCGTTCAGCTGGAGCTGTCGTACCTGTCGTTCAGCTGGAGCTGTCGTACCTGTCGTTCAGCTGGAGCTGTCGTACCTGTCGTTCAGCTGGACCAGTCATACCTGTCGTTCAGCTGGACCAGTCATACCTGTCGTTCAGCTGGAGCTGTCGTACCTGTTGTTCAGCTGGACCAGTCGTACCTGTCGTTCAGCTGGAGCTGTCGTACCTGTTGCTCAACTGGAGATGTCGTACCTGTCGGTCAGCTGGAGCTGTCGTACCTGTTGCTGCGGCGATGACAAGCAGTTTGTTTGGACTGGGGGTCAGGCACTGCAAAGGGGAAGTGAAAGAATGCTGTGAAAGTGAAAGAAGGGGAAGTGAAAGAATGCCGTACCCGTCGTTCAGCTGGAGCTGTCGTACCTGTCATTCAGCTGGAGCTGTCGTACCTGTCATTCAGCTGGAGCTGTCGTACCTGTCGTTCAGCTGGAGCTGTCGTACCTGTCGTTCAGCTGGAGCTGTCGTACCTGTCGTTCAGCTGGAGCTGTCGTACCTGTCGTTCAGCTGGAGCTGTCGTACCTGTCGTTCAGCTGGACCAGTCGTACCTGTCGTTCAGCTGGACCAGTCATACCTGTCGTTCAGCTGGACCAGTCATACCTGTCGTTCAGCTGGACCAGTCATACCTGTCGTTCAGTTGGACCAGTCGTACCTGTCGTTCAGCTGGACCAGTCGTACCTGTCGTTCAGCTGGACCAGTCATACCTGTCGTTCAGCTGGAGCTGTCGTACTTGTCGTTCAGCTGGAGCTGTCGTACTTGTCGTTCAGCTGGAGCTGTCATTCAGCTGGAGCTGTCGTACCTGTTGCTCAGCTGGAGCTGTCGTACCTGTTGCTGCGGCGATGACAAGCAGTTTGTTTGGACTTGGGGTCAGGCACTGCAAAGGGGAAGTGAAAGAATGTTGGGGACCAGTGATAGCAGGGGGAACTGGGCGTGAGAGGTTACATCTTGATTTATTGACTCTTGAGGGGATCATCTTGACCTGAGGTAGAGGTCACTGTTACAGCCAGGGAGAATGACTAGGAGGATTCTACTTGACTATATCTCCCTCTCTTCCCTGGGAAGCTGGGACAAGGTTTACTATTTAGTGAAAATAGTATTGAGGGAAATAAACCCCCAAAATATATGCATATGTAACTCTCCATCGCTTGGTGTTAGCTTACTGAACCTGAGTGACCTCAACAAGTATACCTCTTTCTGCTTGACTATTACTCACTGAAGTACATTACAATCTCCTGTATTCCAGTATGATAAATCTAAATAAAAAGGTGTCCATGTCTCTCCAGCTGTGTTTCACCTCTCCTCAGCTGTTGTTTTTCTCCTGTTTACTTAGCACTCTGTGGCAACCATCTTGTCGTCACCACCGTAATGACTAAGATTCCAGTATAAAGACCTAATGACAAAACACACAAACACATGCATGTATCATTGTAGCAGCACATGTGTGCACACACAGTAGATACAGTATGAAGCAAATCCCCCCAGCTATCCAAACACTTTGCTTTTCATGTTGGTCCCGTTGTTACCAGCCGTTTGGCCTATGTTGCCGTGGGGGCAGCTGTTGACACTGTTACCATTGCATTTCCTATTCAGCCTGCCAGCTGCCTCTCCTCTATTTTCCTTGCCCCCCTCGACGAGTGGCTGAAACAAGTGTTACCAGCCGGTCCAACGACAGACAGCTCCTTTCTGCCCCTGGCTGTACAGTAGCGCCAGCCTTTCATGGCACAAAGAAAACCAGTGAGCGTGGAGAACCACAATGGCCCCACAACCCACCTCACTGAGCTCTTGTTCATCAACACACACCTTATGCCCTACCTCGGGATCAACAGCGTGAGAGTGTGTTTACACATACTACATACTCACGTACTGTACATACTCCGCTCCCCGCTAGAGAGGTTCATCTGGAGGGTGACTGTGCCCTCTCTACACAGGGGCAGGTGAGCCTGCGTGTGTCTGTGTGTGTCTGAGAGAGAGAGAGAGACAGAGAGAGAGAGAGAGAGAGAGAGAGAGAGAGAGAGAGAGAGAGATGACTGCAGATCTAAGGTTGCTGAAGTTGTTTGTGTATAGAGCCAAATTTGATAGGAGAGAGTACAGCGATCATAGGGATTTATGTCCAAATCATTGCATGAGCATCAAAAAGGAGAAAGATGAAAACTATTTGTTTGAAAGATGATACTAAATGCCAGAGGAAAACATGTGTAACGAAGTCTATTATTGTTTTGGTTGTCTGAGCAAATGTTTTTCTGGCAGTGTCGCAAAAAAGTATTTGAACTGTGCAACAGAAATGCATAATGTCTGTATGCAAACTGTAAAAGCAGAATACATGTATGTGTTACTAGTGTGTATCAAGGCTATTCCAACCCTCATCTACTTCAAATATTGACTGTCAGTTAGTGTGAAGAGTATTCAGGTAATTACATCATATGTATAAGAAAGAAAACCCAAGACGTGTGATGTAAATGCATCATTACCATTTTAATAAAATACTCTATGCATATGTATACAAAGCACCAACCTAAACAATCATTTGCCTATTGCGACAGAAACCAGTCTCTGTATACCACATGATCGATAATGAAATAGAACTTTTTGATGAGACATGGTCTTTCAAGGAGAGGACTAAGAAAAATGTTTCCTCGTTTTTAATCGAGGCAGTTTTCTCCTCTGTTTCTGTGCCTGTGTCTGTGCCTGTTTCTGTGCTTG
>NC_052334.1:18843743-18883473 GCF_016432855.1 Salvelinus namaycush
ATGCTCCCTCCTTTCCAGTCTCTCTCTCTCTCTCGTCTCTTTTCTCTTTCTCCCCCTCACACTCTCCCTCCTATCCTTATTTTCCTTTGCTCCTCTCTCTCTCCCTCTTCCTCACACTGGTGGCCAATACAAAGCCAAATTCTGCTCTTTTCTTAGCCCATGAAACATAAAAAAATTCATTTCAGATCCTGGCAGATGCAAGTAAAAAATAGCCTAATCAATTCTACTTCTTGTCTACCCCGAGTGCAATCAGCAGCAAAATATGAGATATCTGTCCCCTGGTCCGTATCCATTGTCCTCTTGGCTTCCCTGCGCTCTGCTTACCACCAGTTATGGTTACAGATCTTTATCTTACAAGCCTGGAATAAAATCAGTATAAATGTAAATGCAAGTTTCATTAATGCACCCAGACGAGCAGTTGCGTCACTAATTTTACAAATGCGTCAAGGTGAACAAGTACAAGATCCAGAGGAACGGTGTCAAATTGTTTTCTTCAAGCTGATGAAACTGTGAGTTTGAACAACCAAATAACTTCTGTCAGAAACCGTCTCAGAGAAGCTCATCTGCGTGCTCATCGTCCTCACCAGGGTCTTGACCTGACTGCAGTTTGGTGTCATAACTGACGTCAGTGGGCAAATGCTCACATTTGATGGCCACTGGCACGCTGAAGACAAGTGCTCTTCTCGGATAAAACTTAGATTCAACTGTATCGGGCAGATGGCAGACATTGGGTATGGCGTTGTGTGGGTGAGTGATTTGCTGATGTTTGCTGATGTTGTGAACAGAGTGCCCCATGGTGGTGGTGGGGCTATGGTATGGGCAGGCATAAGCTACGGACAACGAACATTGCATTTTATCGATGGCAATTTCAAAACACAGAAATACCGTGACGAGATCCTGAGGCCCATTGTCCTGCCATTCATCCACCGCCATCACCTCATGTTTCAGCATGATAATGCACAGCCCCATGTCGCAAGGATCTGTACACAATTCCTGAAGCTGAAAATGTCCCAGTTCTTCCATGGCCTGTATACTCACCAGACTTGTCACCCATTTAGCATTGTTTGGGATGCTCTGGATCCAGCAACTTTGCACAGCCATTGAAGAGGAGTGGGACAACATTCCACGGGCCACAATCAACAGCCTGATCAACTCTATGCAAAGGAGATGTGTCGCGCTGCATGAGGCAAATGGTGGTCACCCCAGATACTAACTGGTTTTATGATCCACGCCCCTACCTTTTTATAAGGTATCTGTGACCAACAGACACATATCTGTATTACCAGTCATGTGAAATACATAGATTAGGGCCTAATGAATGTAATTCAATTAACTGATGAACTGTAACTCAGTAAAGTCTTTGAAGCTGTTGCATTTATATTTTTGTTCAGTGTTTTTTATTTTGTACATTTTTATTTAACTAGGTAAGTCAGTTAAGAACAAATTCTTATTTACAATGACAACCTACCCCGGACAACGCTGGGACAATTGTACACCGCCCTATGGGACTCCCAATCACAACCAGATGTGATTCTGCCTGGATTCGACCCAGGGACTGTAGTGACCCCTCTTGCACTGAGATGCAGTGCCTTAGACCACTGTGCCACTCCGGAGCTAGTGTAGTTTATATTTTTTTTAAACACATAGCGACATACCTATAATCCTCAAAGCAACACATTGTAAGAAGGAGAGATGAGTTCTCCCCCAGTCAAAGCTCTCTCAGTTTGGTTCTCTGCTGGAATGAAGGCAAGGCAACACTGACCGTTTTCATGGAGGATTAAAGCTGAAACACAACAAGGAGGAGACCTCAGTAATCCATGTGACCCTGTAAATCCTTCTCAGTCCCCTTCTCTGTCCTCTCCCTTTATGAGGCTGTGAACTTGAGACTCCACTGACCCTGGCTTTTTGACCGAGTTACCCTGGCTGCAACCTCTGTGACCTTTAACTCTGCAGTGAGCGGAGGACAGCCATTGATGAGAGAGGCTGGTGCTGGTGGGGCTCCTCTCTCAACTGGTTTCACATGGTGATCAATACAGCCGTAGGTAAGGCCGCCTGTTGGCCTTGACAATGAAGGGCTATTGTGGTCTGCAGTCAAATGTTGTCAAGAAGCCATCCCACTCACCCAGTTTGCTTTTGGGTTTATTACAAACATGCCATCGGCTCATCATTCAATCCCTTCAACTTAATTCCATAACTGTCTTTTTTATTAGTCTCATTATGTTACTAGGCAACAGAATAAGGGCAATTTGGAACTCCCAATTCATTGTTTGATTCCTCGCTCCTTGATATAACAAAAGCAAGTGAAATCAGGCCTATGGCAGGAAAACACTCTAATTGGTGCTCATTATGCATACTTATGCATGCATTTGAAAAGTGAATGATTCCTAAAAGAGTCTGGTCCCTCAGAACAGTGTCAACAAGAAGGTATGTCTAAAACCCAACCTCCACGACAGCCAGCTTTCTCCCAGGAGACCATAATGCATATTCAAACAGTGTTCATGGTTTACTGGTTTCCATCATGTCTGCTTTGAATATTTTCAGAAACGTACATTTGATGGTTTGGGGTCCGCTATGCAGATACAGGTAAGCAGTATTTTAAAGACCTGGTCCCGCCCATTGGAATATGTATTTTTGTAATTTATCCTCATCCTCAGAGCTCACTAGCTGTATCAAAGAGAGTATTAGTGAATAGGGTTGGTGATGTCTTCATGAGCAGCCAGTCAGTCAGTCACCATGTTCCTCAGGCCATCATTAGGGGCCTAACATGACTTTCTCACTTTGACAGATTCCTGGATCTCCTTTAATGATCAATCTCAGTCTGTATCTTTGGAAGGATATGGAATACATAGCTCTTTATTTAAACTGTCATAAGGGCTACATAACACTGTCATAATAGTGACATACCGTCATAAACACCATCAACGCTAGCCAACTAACTTAGCTAGATTAGCTTTGATATAGAAATGTAGCATTCTTAAATATTAAATGCATTTGTATTAGGTTTTCATTTACAGCTTGATGAATTCCCGTCCTCTCATAACGCTCAGACTGTGTGCTATATCATTTAATGCCAGCTGCTATATCGACAATACAATAAACATGGTGTTCATTTATTTTAACCATGAAACTCCATTCAAATGGAAAAGTGGTTTTGTACATCTTACATGGCCTTCTCAGAGCCTTGGAATATGTGGCTTTGAATTAGATGCCGGATTATTTGGGATGTGAATATGATCAAAATGAGAAGAGAGCGTGTTGCAAGGCCTGCATGGCTTTAAAGGTTTTATGCAAAACATGATATCTCTCCGCCTTTCCATTAACTGGCTGTATTGAATTACTTAATATGTTATAGACATTTTGCCATGAAGCAATTAAAGGATTACTCTAATACAAATCAGGCTGGCTGTTTGCTGTTGTGCACCCCCTTTCTGGCAGGTTCAAAGCTCTGACTGGGCATGTCACTGGAATTACACACACAGAGAGAGTGAAATAACATGCCAGAGAAATACCCACAATACACAAGGGTTTATGATGGTTTCAACCAATAACAAAGAAATACATGTGTGCTCTCAGTTAAATGACTGTTATGTTGTAACACTTCCAGACGGAGTGACAACACTGCGTCTGGCCAAAAACAACTTCACTTGATCAGCTTTATGTAAAGCAGCCCGTCTTCTGGGAGCCACCGGTGAGAAGATTCATTGTAAATGTTTACAATGGATTTCCGACTGTGTGTTAAAAATGATAATCTAGCCAGCAACCTAACAGATGAAAAACAACAAATTAATAACAAAGCATGCCTGCGCTATTGGTGGACTGTTGTCTACTCAGTGTTTCAAGACTCCAGACTGGTGCCAGTCATCCTTCCTTCAACATATAACATGTTTATTAGATCTCCTGGAACTATGGCAACCATCTTTCATTAGAAAAATACCCTTTTTGTAAATACCTATTTCAAATGTGTCGTAGCCTCCTATTTTCATTTAATTTTCTGAGAATATGGACCGTAACATTAATGTTATTATTTACTGACATTTACTGGTCAGTGTCATTATTTGGCTGAGGATAGCGTAGTAATTTCTTTAACTCATAACACAATTATCCCTGGCCAAAGTGGTGAGGCTTTCACATGTTCTACTACTCTGAGAAAATGCTAATGAGAGGGGGTCTGGTAATGATAGAGGGGGTCTGCTAATGATAGAGGGGGTCTGCTAATGAGAGAGGGGGTCTGGTAATGAGAGAGGGGGTCTGGTAATGAGAGAGGGGGTCTGGTGATGAGAGAGGGGGTCTGATGATGAGAGAGGGGGTCTGATGATGAGAGAGGGGGTCTGCTAATGATAGAGGGGGTCTGGTGATGAGAGAGGGGGTCTGCTAATGATAGAGGGGGTCTGCTAATGATAGAGGGGGTCTGCTAATGATAGAGGGGGTCTGGTGATGAGAGAGGGGGTCTGGTAATGATAGAGGGGGTCTGGTGATGAGAGAGGGGGTCTGGTAATGAGAGAGGGGGTCTGATGATGAGAGAGGGGGCCTGGTAATGATAGAGGGGGCCTGGTAATGATAGAGGGGGTCTGGTAATGAGAGAGGGGGTCTGCTAATGAGAGAGGGGGTCTGGTAATGAGAGAGGGGGTCTGGTGATGAGAGAGGGGGTCTGATGATGAGAGAGGGGGTCTGGTAATGAGAGAGGGGGTCTGGTAATGATAGAGGGGGTCTGGTAATGATAGAGGGGGTCTGGTAATGATAGAGGGGGTCTGGTAATGATAGAGGGGGTCTGGTGATGAGAGAGGGGGTCTGATGATGAGAGAGGGGGTCTGGTAATGAGAGAGGGGGTCTGGTAATGAGAGAGGGGGTCTGGTAATGAGAGAGGGGGTCTGGTGATGAGAGAGGGAGTCTGATGATGAGAGAGGGGGTCTGATGATGAGAGAGGGGGTCTGGTGGCCACACTGCAGTCACAGTCCAATCACCTCTGGCTCCCTTCAAACTGGAGAACTACATTAGCTAGTGTTCACAACACAGCTCACCACGGTGTTCAACTCACAGTCACCATACAGTCACCATACACAAGGCCCAGCCCACACGTTTTTTCGCATCTTCTATCCACAGAATGTGAGAAAAGTAGCCGTCTTTATTTATCAATAGTTTATTCATTTTATTTTGACTTATTTCTTCTGTACTCTTGTGGGTGGAATACTTAAGATGTACTGCAGTATAAAAAAAACTATATTTAATAGACTACTGTTTATCCATTTTAAAGCTTAATGTCGCTGTCCACATTAACATATGTTTGGTAATTAGCCAAAATTGTTTTAGGATTACCATCACAAACCATTGCAGCCAAATCATACAAAAGGAAAATGTCCAGAGAGGGTCAATGTCCAGTGGATTGAATACAGGCCCCTGTATCTAATGGGCCTATTCCCTCATGCCTCTTACAGGGAGAAGAGTGGAGATTGTCAGCTCCCAAGTAGCTACCCCCCTCTCTCTCCTGTTCCCATAATGTTATTTTCACCTTCCCATTTCTCCAGTCTATCGATTCAAGCCTTGTCCTCACTTGAATTCTATTAAATCATCAGGCAGAAAGAATAATAATTATTATTAGGTGGGTGCTTATATTTGTCCTATTTCACACATGTACAACTGTGTATTCATAGGCATGTGTGAATGGTAAATTTGCATATCCCAACCCTCCCTGAGATATCCTCGGTGAGTGGGGTCACGGCCAGGGTCTGCCATTATCAATGGTGACCCTGGAGCAATTAGGGTTACGTGCCTTGCTCAAGGGCACAATAACTGATTTTTCACCTTGTCAGCTCGGGGATTCAAACCTTTCGGTTACTGATCCAACGCTCTAACTGCTAGGCTAATGACGCCCCATAAGGTAGTATACTACCTTAAAGAAACCAAATATTACCTTAAAGAAACCAGATACAGTATCAGTCTAGAAGTGGACTTGTATGAAAAATGCATAGGCCTTTTACAGATCAAATGTAATATGTGTCTATCCATAGTGTTTACAGTTTGTCACACCATGTCCATCATTATTTACTGAATACAACAGTTTCCTGGTTTTATCATTTGTTGTCTTTAGTGCTAGCATCCTTATTTACAAGAGTCACACATATATGGCATTACCAATATACATTACAAAACAGGAGAGAGAGAATTATCTTTTGTTTTCCTCCCACAAAAAATCCCTCACCCAGTGCAAAGTCAAAGCACACTCTTCATTGTCAGTCCTCTCGCTTTTTCCCTCAACTAGTAAAATCTCACAGTAAGGTCACATGTTAAAAAAGGGGGCAAAAATGAAGAGTCAGCAGAGAGAGAGAGAGAGAGCGCGAAAGAGAGAGAGAGAGAGCTGGCTGGTAGAGAGAGTGAGAAATGTGTGTCTGGCCCTGAATGTGCTGAATGAATACAGGGCATGATTTATCAGGCCTAGAGAGCCCCTCTCAGCCTGTCCTGCTGAGTCCTGCCCGATGAGAAGAGCCTTTATGTAAAACAAACCCTGCCTTTTTAATCTGCTGTCTGCCTGCTTGCCTGGTCTGCCTGTCTACCTGCCTGGTCTGCCTGGCCTGCCTGCCTGCCTGCCTGCCTGCCTGCCTGCCTGCCTGCCTGCCTGCCTGCCTGCCTGCCTGCCTGCCTGCCTGCCTGCCTGCCTGCCTGCCTGCCTGCCTGCCTGCCTGCCTGCCTGCCTGCCTGCCTGCCTGCCTGCCTGCCTGCCTGCCTGCCTGGTCTGCTCTGCCTGGTCTGCTCTGCCTGGTCTGCCTGCCTGTCTGTCTACCTTTCTGTCTACATGTATGTCTGTCGGTCTGCCTGCCTGCCTGTTTGTCTGTCTGCTCTGCCTGGTCTGCCTGCCTGTCTAACTATAATTTAGATTTCCCAAAGCACCTTAATGGTTGCACTCTGACATTTTTACATTTTTTACATTTTAGTCATTTAGCAGACGCTCTTATCCAGAGCGACTTACAGTAGAGTGCATACATTTTATTACAATTTGCATACTGAGACAAGGATATCCCTACCGGCCAAACCCTCCCTAACCCGGACGACGCTATTCCAATTGTGCGTCGCCCCACGGACCTCCCGGTTGCGGCCGGCTGCGACAGAGCCTGGGCGCGAACCCAGCCCAGCCTGGGCGCGAACCCAGAGACTCTGGTGGAGCAGCTAGCACTGCGATGCAGTGCCCTAGACCACTGCGCCACCCGGGAGGACTGACCAGGGCACTGACTTTATTGAAGTAGGCATAAAAATTGCACTGCAAATCAAATCAAATTTTATTGGTCACATACACATATTTAGCAGATGTCATTGCGGGTGTAGCGAAATGCAAACAGGAGAAGGTTGTTAGCTAGACAGGGAAGCATACTGTAGTGTATAGAGTAGGTGTATGTATGTAGGGGATGATGACAGAAAGTTCATTTAGAGTAGGAGTAGCTGACTATTCTGCTTCACCTAAAGCTTTTCAATTAAAAAATAGTTAGGTGAACAAATTTAAGAGGTGAACAAACTAATTCAGAACATTGTCTTACATCGTAGAAGCCTGTCAAAAAAAAACACATTTTGCTTTGGCCATCCATCTCCCAACACAGACACCTTTATCTACCTTTTACTCAGTTCTCTTGTCCTTTGGAGGACTAATCTAGCCATGCGTGCAAAGGCCAGGGTCCCCCACTTAAACCTTAAGGGGTTCACAGTTTGCACTTAAAATTACCCCTTTCAGTTTAATTACTGAAAATCTCACTGGCTTGACAAGTCCCCTTTTGTGTGTGAGGACCTTGCTGACCAACACGCCCCAGAACTTGATGGATGCCATTTCACATAGAGTGCCTCTAAGCCCACAAATGTCCCACTTGGCCAGCAGGCCAGTGGCTTGATAGATTGACAAGTGACCAGGACAAAAGCTTTGGGTTAACAATCTATTTAAGATCCATTATTATGGAGTGAACATTGTGTCCTCGGGCAGGTAAACACATCTCCATTGATGCGATGGAGAGATAGAAATATTTTCTCTCTCATTCACCTCCATCAAGAACCCTTTCACAAAGGCGAAAAGCAAACAGTATTGAGAGGATAAAAGCAGGGCTGGAATAAGCCTGACATTCTGGTCCATTGGTAAATAATGGTGTAGGCTAGCAGGGCTATTCAATAACCCCTGAAACTACTGCCTGCCTAGATAAAATGTGAAACATGGAAAGATCAACAGGGCTGATGTGGTTTTACTCTCCTTAATGTCACATTGTGTCTGGGACTGTGAGGAGGAGCTCAGGGTAAACACTAATGACAAGAATGCTCATAGACAGAGCAGATTAGAAATACAGTACGCTGCTCAATGCTGCTGAAAACCCACTGCACTCCAGTCTGGATCTCGCAGACGGACTGAGAGGTTAATCAGATGTGCAAGACCCTAAAGAAGTTGAAATGTACTATTTAAAAGACTAACTACACTGTATTTATTTTCTGTTGTTTAAGGTTTTGTAGAATGCTAAAAAAATTGTTGTGTGTGGTGTTTTACAGCACATTATGTAGTAAACACTATGACAATGTCATCATTACATTTTTATATGAGCTCAAAAACTAAATTTCACATTCACTGTTGGTCCACATACATTCTATATTTTAGTTTAACCCTAAGTACTTACATCTGCCTTAATGCACAGCATTAAGATACACTATATATACAAAAGTATTTGGACACCCTTTCAAAATAGTGGATTCGGCTATTTCAGCCACAAACGCTGCTGACAAGTGTATAAAATTGAGCACACCGCCATGCAATCTCCATAGACAAACATTGGCAGTAGAATGGCCTTACTGAAGAGCTCAGTGACTTTCAACGTTATAGGATGCCACCTTTCCAACAAGTCAGTGTGTCATATTTCTGCCCTGCTAGAGCTTCCCCGGTCAACTGTAGGTGGTGTTATTGTGAAGTGGAAACGTCTAGGAGCAACAACGGCTCAGCTATGAGGTGGTAGGCCACACAAGCTCACAGAATGGGGCTGCCGAGTGCTGAAGTGAGTAAAAATCAAGCTTCACCATCCGCAGTCCCACGGACGAATCTGGGTTTCAAATCAAAGTTTATTTGTCACGTGCGCTGAATACAACAGGTGTAGACCTTAGAGTGAAATGCTTACAGCTAAATGCTTGGTTTGGCAGATACCAGGAGAACGCTACCTGCCCCAATGCATAGTGCTAACAGTTTGGTGGAGGAGGAATAATGGTCTGGGGCTGTTTTTCACAGTTCAGCCTTGGCCCCTTAGTTCCAGTGAAGGGAAATCTTAATGCTGCAGCATACAATTACATTCTAGATTACAATTACATCTACATTATGTGCTTCCAATGCTGTGGCAACAGTTTGGGGAAGACCCTTTCCTGTTTCAGCAAGACAATGGCCCCGTGCACAAAGTGAGGTCCATATATGGTTTGTTTAGATAGGTGTGGAAGAACTTGACTGGCCAGCACAGAGCCCTGACCTCAACCCCATCGAACACCTTTGGGATGAATTGAAACACCGACTGCGAGCCAGGCCTAATCGCCAAACATCAGTGCCCGACCTTACTAATGCTCTTGTGGCTGAATGGAAGCAAGTCCCCGCAGCACTGTTCCAACATCTGTTGGAGGCTGTTATAGCAGCAAAGGGTGGATCAACTGCATATTAATGCCCATGATTTTGAGATGTTCGACGATGTAGTGTAGCATCGCCACACTGTGCATTCATCGTCAGGGTGTTACTGGGGACGTTTCAAAAATATGAGTTTAACCCTTTACATGGACTCCTCGTAAGGCTTCTGTTTTAAAAAGGGACTCAAACATTCAGCATGTTGTTATTTCTGAACTACTCTGCTTAGACTGAAAACAGAGGGCACTGCCTCACAGCAGGTAGTGGACAGCTCTTCCTGGTATAATGAAGCATAACTTACATTCAGTCTTGGGAGACTCAATGAGCGAGGCCTCAAACGTACCCATTACAGTCGCGCTAATGTCACTGGCATTCAATGTTATATTTTGGTCTCTTTTTGATTATGCTCCTTCACAAACACCCTAGCACCTCTCTCTCTCTCCCTCTCTCTCTCTCTCTCTCTCTCTCTCTCTCTCTCTCTCTCTCTCTCTCTCTATCTCTCTCTCTCTCTCTCTCTCTTCCCCTCTCTCTCTCTCTCTTTCTCTCTCTCTCCATCTCCCTCTATGCCCATTCCATTCCCTTTAATTTCACCCTGGGTATGTTGCCGCTGTTTCCATCCCTGATCGGGTGGTAAAAACAAGCACAGTGGGTAATTCACACTATATTAAAAACTGTTGGTGCAACAAAGAACTCTAATTATCAGCCGTAAATTAAAACCCAGAGCTGAGCTTCGTGGTAATAATCACAATCTGTGTGCTTAGTGTAATCCCCCTCTATGCAGACGTTCCTTTCTGAATGCTATACCATTATCAAAAACATATTTCAGCTATTTCAGGCCTAATGTTCATGGAACTTGTATAGGTAAGTATGACAATGAATTATAGAAAGTTCTTATGTTACATTGGGGATGCTGATTAAAATGTTATGATTCCAATAATACCCTAGGAGCTCGGTAAGATAAGCTTTATGTGCATCTAGGTATCCTCTCATGTTGTATTATATTCAATACTTTCTCTGCAACATCAAAACACCATTACTGGGTGTCATTGTGATTCACGGTAAAATATTTCCAGCCACGTCTTTGTTCCTTCCTCCATCTGTTTTGTCATTTTAAGTATTCATGCACTTTAATATATTCCTTATTTCCACAAGAACCTTTAAAGCGATACTTATTGCACACAATTGTCTGCTTTCAACTTTTCCTATCACCGCTTAATACCACAGCATTAGGATTACTTCCTGTTTAAACTTGTGTTATTGTAAACACACAGAAACAGATTATTTGCATAAGTATCATCTAACTCCTGACACATCATGATAGGGGTTCACAGCCTGGAGAAAATATATAAATATAAGATATACTCCATAACTTATTCCAATGCTTTTTATTATAAACTACTTTCTTATTCCATTTTTGGGCATACAATCCATATGTGGTGGGCTTGGTGTTTCTCTGTATGTTTCAGGGTGGTCAGGTTTTGGGGTGTGTGGTGGTGGGTGGTGTATGTGTGTGGGTGTGTAGGTGTGTGTATGTGTGTGTTTAGTGATGTGTGTGTCTTCGCATTTTTATGCACCGGAGCCCATGTTACTGGCTTTACCTCACATTCAGTCGGGCCCTCTTGAATTCAAGCCGATTATGGATAACAACCACATTACAGCGCAATACATCAAAGACCTAGCTTACTGCACAGTGGGGAGCCACTCTGGCAGATTTCACAATTCCAACCATTCGAAGAGCTCTCACTGGAAACATGTTATGCACTAAATGTGTCACATAGAAAAGTGTTTTCTGATCCATTTGACTCCAGACCCTGCCGGTACCGTCTGTTTGTGCTGGTTTCATTAAAAGCCAAGGGATGAGAGGGAGACGGGGAGAGAGAGATAAGGAGAGATTCAGAGATGGACTTGACTATAGTGTTGTAGTCTAGCATGCTAGGGGGCTTAGAGGGGAAATGCATTCATCTGTTTATTAACTACTGATAAGAACATTATAGATGATACCGTAATGAACTAATGTCACTGATTATGAATACAGCCATTATAAATCTGATATTGTAAACTGGGTGGTTTGAGCCCTGAATGCCAATTGGCTGACAGCCGTGGTATATCAGACCGTATACCACGGGTACAGTATGACAAAAAAAATTTTTTTTACTGCTCTAATTATGTTGGTAACCAGTTTATAATAGCAATAAGGCAGCTCAGGGGTTTGGGGTATATTGCCAATATACCACGGCTAAGGGCTGTGTCCAGGCACTCCGAGTTGTGTTGTGCATATGAACAGTCCTTAGCCATGGCATATTGTCCATATACCATACCTCCTCAGGCCTTATTGCTTAAGTATAGTAGCATTTGACTTGGCTTTTAAGTATAGTAGCATTTAACTTGTAAGAATTCAAGCACTAAACACAATGAAGAATATAACTGCCCTTATGTCTGTGTCCATTTTTTATTAAATCATGCATACAAATCTGTCTTCTAGTGTGAGTTGTGAACTGTGTTTACTTCCTGTTTCTGTCAGAATGGTTTTTTCAAGTCTGTGTGGTTTGTTGTCTATTCCGGGTTCAATTGTACTTTAATGAAAGACATTGAATGAGTCAAGGATACATCAGTGAGTCTTTGAAAGGTGAACCTCGTGTTTTTTTTGGCCCAGGATATGCTTGCATGAGTCTGTTTTCATAAATACCGGTCAACATATAACATTCACAAACATGATTCATTGACTACTTTTAGCCATTCCATCATTATATATCTGCACGCATGGTCCAAAAACTACTACAGTAAATCCAATTTTACTATTTTCTTCATCACAAAATCTAGATGGATCCAGTTAATTCTCACTCAGTCAAACTGAAAATGAAAGAAAATCCAACCTGGTCTTAGAGAAGATGTGCTAGAAAATAATGGATATGTGTTTTGACATGAGTCATAGGGCTAGGATCACATGAAACTAGAATATCTTTTGGGGTCGCACTAAGGTAATGCCTCATTGCTCAAACCAATAAAGAGATTGAATTTGTTTATTCTTCAAATGCACATTTCACCCACACAAGTGCATCGTTTCCAAGGATAGTCCTGCGTGTATCTAGGGTTCAATCAGGATTCAGACATCTGCCAAACTAATTTGAGTACCAGTGAATAAATCTGGAAACAGTTATCGCTGTGTTCAGCAGCTGTTTTTTACTCACAGGTGTATAATAGCATGATGCTCAATATGTGTTTATGTATTTGCATAGCACTGTCACCTGTTAGTGCATTTGTTTTCCACCTAGTGTCCATGCTCCTCTATAATAAGGATGGCTTTCCTCCCACAGCCTTCCTAATGACTGTTATCACCCCACTATCTCAGAGCCCAGTCGAGGAGTTGTAATAACCTAGCTAGCACTGTGTGCAGGTGACACAGGATGCAAGGAATGTGTGAGCAAAAACCAACATGTCATTGTGCCACCAACCAACCATGGTAAGTACTGAACAGGAAGAAGACATAGGAAGGAAAATGATCTCACACTGTCTCGAATGGCACATTGTAAGGAGAATTGACATACCTGGCACAGGCAGGTGTTGGTGGCACCAACTATTGTAGGGTTAGTGGAACTAGAGTGGCAATAGTGCTGAATTGACCATTGGCAGACCTAATGGATAGCCCATCTTTCTCTCAATCTTTAGATCTCTTCAGATTGAACTCAGCGCTCAACCCCAATGCCGTCGATACACATTGGCAGAGAGAGCAGGTGAGAACCTGCCAAGCTGTTGCCCAAACCCATCGTCAGTCTAGGGAGGTGAGGAGCTGCCAAAAACTCTGCAGCTAATGAGGACAAGATGCTGGGATATTCCTCTTGGCAGTATACAGCAACTGTCTCTGACAAAAGAAAACACACACAGAAATGTTGGCTTACACTCCCAAAGCCCTCTCACCCAGTAACCACCGACCTGCCGTGCCTGAAACTGGGGATATTTCCAGCCAGCTTCTCCATTACTGGGAGCTTCATTACGAGTATTTAGCGTCTATTAAAACACCTATGCTTGGCTGCCTCTCTCTGACCTCGCCTTGCCTCTCTACCACTGCTGCTCATTATAATGGTATAATTGCAGGTAAGCATCCTATAGTATCAACAGGCTTAATTACCAAAAATGAGAAGGGTTCACAGTTCCACCATGCCCCAAATAAACCTGAGCTGCAGAGGGTTAAATAACAATTATCGTCATCAGCGCCAGTGTATTTCATTACAGAGGTCAGTCCAACTGTTCAAGTGTCTCGGCGAAATAGAAATGTGTTTTTAATGACTGGATTACCAATCAAAGCTGTTGTTTACAATTCTGCAGTGTGCAGACATACAGCCAATCTGCATGTCAATGTTGGCAGTTTAACCTTGTCCAGATAGATTCTTCAGGTTATCGTCGTATGAGAGTATGATTTATGATTTTTTTATTAGAATCCCAATTAGACAATTTCACATTTACATTTTAGTCGTTTAGAATACGCTCTTACTTAGAGTTAATTCATTTTAAGATGGCTAGGTAGGACAACCACATATCACAGACATAGTAAGTACACTTTTCCTCAAAGTAGTTATCAGAAAGTCAGAGCTGGGTGGGGGGGGCGGGGGGTTCAGGAAATGGCCAATGGCGACAGCTAGTCTTCCTGGAGTCCAACACATAACGATAAAGACATTACAAAAATACTATACAATTAAAACATAAATATTACAGAATTATCTATAAACAATAATAGATGACGAAATAGTAATAGCTGTCAATGCAAAACAGTGTAGTTACATTTTACATACTGTTTTTCAGAATGTATATAAGGGAAATCAGGACGAATCTAATGGTTCAATACTACCATGTACAGTATTAGATTCTCACACGTACCCCTCCACCCCACTTTCTTCACATCTAGACATAAAGGGCTCTCCCTCCTCTCCTTTAAAGCCTCTCTTTAAACTGTTCACTAGTCTAAAGCGTTGGGCATGCTTTGGTTCCAGGGGCTTCTTCTCGCTGGATTAAAAAGCCTGTTTTAGAAACTCTTGGATCTGTGTTTACCCTGTGGACAGCCCCTCACAAATATAAACATACATGGCTTACAGAGGTAGCCTACACGTGGAGTGGGATGAAGCTATTTTTTTTCATCTCATGTGAAGGGGTTAAATATGGTACTAATCGGCTCTAAGATATATTTGGTCATCCCTCAGCTGCTAATATGCACTAACTGGATTTATATATTGTATGGGAATGCTCTTACTTTTTGACGTCTAACCTGCCTCTGAACCGTCAAATTTCTCTTGCACTTGATCCTTCCATTTTCTACGTTTTAGGTATTTTCAAACCCCTTAAAGCTTCTTAGTAACAGTTGGTCGATCAAAGCCACGCAGCCCACCGAGCCGCTCCTGAATTGGAGCACAAGTTTAGGATTGTCTGAAAGGAGAGTAGGACACAATAAAATGGTATGTTTGCCTCTGACCTGACTCAATAAACCAAATGTGTTATTCTTGAACTGAAGCACGAACACTGTGTAGACTTTAGAATTGTTTTCTTCAATCGTATTATAGGTCTTTTAAAGGATCCTATTTGAATGTTTTGAACCAGATCTAAACCGTTCACCATAATCTATGGTTTAAAGCACAAAGCCAGGCTACACACCATGTGACCTCCAGTTACTGGTATTAGAAGTAGTATTGTCCAGTAGAACCCCTTAGCTCCTATCTAAAGATAAACCCATGTTATCAAAGTCACCTTATGAGCTTTTAGATCCCACATACCTATTGTCATGACACCTAGTGAAACCCGCTATAGTCAGTAAACACATCTACAAGGATGAATGTTTTCATGAAAACAGTTCTAATATTATTTCGACAATTGAATTACACCAATAATATAAAGAAAATATAAAAACAGTAAATATATATATAATATATATATATATAAATAACAGTAAAAAGGAACTGCTGCTGTCATCATGACCTAGCCAGGCCTAACCATAAAACCAACTGAATGAAAATGTAATTGACCTAGGCTTTGTGTGTGTGTGTGTGTGTGTGTGTGTGTGTGTGTGTGTGTGTGTGTGTGTGTGTGTGTGTGTGTGTGTGTGTGTGTGTGTGTGTGTGTGTGTGTGTGTGTGTGTGTTATTTGGCGGGCCAGGGGAGGGAGGGGCAAGGTATCAAAGATCACACAAAGTGTATGACAGCTGACAATTTCAGGCTTTTGATTAGGATTTGTTGATATGAACAGTCCCCGGGTCTCTCCAAACTGTCTCCAGGGATTCTGGGCTGGCTGGCTGTGTAACAGACGGAACAAACCGCCAGTTGACAGAATCATCACGTGGTACAGGGGCTGTCTTCCAACCGCCTTCTCTACCTCCCCTCCCGCTGAAACCCTGGTAATTAGAGAGTCTGGGCAACATGCAGAAACAGCAGCCACAGTGAGCACCATGTCATGGGCAGTGCCAATTATGCTGCGGCCATTTTGCTTGTGGATGCAACTCCTTCAGTACAGTAGTGCTTGTTGTAATGACACACACACACAGGCTACACATACAGTACACGTACACACACGGGCACGTACACACACACGTACACACACACAGACACGTACACACACACACACGCAGACATCATTACTGGACAATTACACTAGCTATTTTTGTACACTATTTTTAACGCAGAACTAATCCTTACAGATACGGTGCTTATTATTTAGCAGTATGTCACCTCAACTGTCAGGCTGAAACCATAAGATGATGCTGCTCAATATTGTCATCTTTTAAAAATAAAAATGTTATTTTTTATTTTTTTTAGCAATAATCACGCCTCAGATGGACTTCATAGGCTATGATATCGCCTCTGCGAAATAATATTGTCATCTTGACTGTATAACTTTATCAAGGTGCTCACCTCTACACCTCTTGTTTACGTCAGACACAAATCACATGGCAGCTACTGTCATTACTAACGACACTCTCACACACAGTAGCAAGGTAAGACTGTAGATCCATTTTAGCTTAATCTTCAGGTTTTTTTTTGGCTACATTTTTTGAGGGGGGTTGGATGAATGCTCACTTGCGTTATGTATACATTTCAAATGATGACAGTAATAGTGTCAAAG
Source organism: Salvelinus namaycush (assembly GCF_016432855.1). Lineage (NCBI taxonomy): Eukaryota > Metazoa > Chordata > Actinopteri > Salmoniformes > Salmonidae > Salvelinus > Salvelinus namaycush. The sequence continues at coordinate 18,860,455 of NC_052334.1, forward strand.
TATCTTCCTCTTCGATTTTTTGGTTAAATCATCCTTGAAAAATCCAGCATAAATGGGCTATTATCTTCCGCTGTAATATTATATACCGTGGACAAACTGTCCACTTGCATTCAGCAGTAGCCATAAAATCTTTGTTGATGGAATTTCAATATCTTTAAAACACCTATTCTACTACAAAGAACAAGCTAATTGCACCATTTGCTCACCCAGCAGACAGAGGGCCACTGTAAATGTCCCCTTGTTCTATAAAGAAGCACACATTTATCTACTTGAATTGGAAACGTGACCAACTCAAGGGTAAGTTATCATATGTGATCAGATTCAGGAAGGTGGGCATTTGACCCTAGGATGAGCCTAAAAAATACACTTAGTGTAATTTGTTCATTCAAGGTATGGTCTGGTTTTGGTCAAAAGCAGTGGTTCAGGAAATTGATTCCGTTATTGATGGTGTATAAGCAAATATGCCATGCAGTGAACATGTGATGTACTTACCATGAGTAAATGAATACAGATAGATGTTATGGGGTGGCAGGTAGCCTAGTGGTTTGAGCGCTGGGCCAGTAACTTAAAGGTTGCTGGATCAAATTCATGAGCTGACAAGGTAAAAATGTGTTGTTCTGCCCCTGATGTCGATTAAGGCAGCCCCCTGCACCTCTCTGAATCAGAGGGGTTGGGTTAAATGCGGAAGACACATTTCCGTTGAAGGCATTCAGTTGTACAACTGCCTAGGTATCCGCCTTCCCTATCAGAAGCTCTGAAACTGTTGTTTGTATTAGTGTCGCTTTATGTTTTCAAAAGCTTGGTTACAATGAATATATTTAGAAGAGCAAACAAAAATGTGTTTGCAATATACATATAATTCATAAAATGTCCATGAAATTGCTTCAATAGTTACATCACAGCTCCTGAAATACTGAAATTGGACTGCAGACATAACAAAAAGTCTATTTTAACAATGCATGATTGGAACCAGTAATACCAATGCTGTATATTGTATGACATTGGTCTTTTAAACCAGAAAAACATCCTTATCAGGCCACTGGAGAGAATGGTATTACCTGAATTTACAATAACACCCTCCAATTCTACTAGCACTGAAATTCACAGCTCTTACATTTCAAAGAGTACTATACAACCATAACCAGCAAAAATATGCACCTAAACCTGTAAAACTCGAATGTTTATTGCAAGTGCAAATTGTATTAGGCTTGCCATAACTGAGATAGGCCCTTTCAAAAGCCCAGTCAATAGGGCTTATGCCTCAATATTGCCTTACATGACAAAGCAGTACCACAAGAAATAAGTGGAATGTCATGTAGATGGTAAATCTCAAACAGATTAGCGCTATACTTATAAACTGCTTAATACTTTCAAAATTTCCCCTCAAACTACATAGAATCCTAGTATTTCTCATTGAGGCTTGTGAAAGAGAGAAAATATTATGTTAGCTCCATGGTTTATCCTTGGACAAAGATATAGTAAGGTATTGTACTCTATTTTTATTTGGAATATTATGTTTCTGAAAATATTTTTCACGTTCATAGCCCTTGGAGAATAAAAAAAAATGACATATTGATAATTATTTGCTCGTGAGTCCCTGAGTGTTCCCAAACTGTAAACTTGACATATTGTAAATATAATTTTGTCAAGAAAATACTCAATGGACTATTAAAATGAAAACATATAATTTTCACTACTTTAGTGTGTTCCCATTCACATTGGATTGGCAACATGGTTAATAAAGCCAGCATGCCTACAGAGGTTGGCCTTAGAAACATATTCATTCCTGTATTGTTGATGCAACTATTATGATCCACCATTGTGAGTTAGGGGTGAAGCAGTGAAGTGATAGTTTAGATTTTGAAATTACATGTCTCATGTGAGAACTGGAACAGTGTTGTAGAGAAAATGGGTAAAGGAGAAGAAAAAGAGATTGGCTTCGACATAGATCTTAAACATAACAAGCTCTTCTCAGTGAAATATGTATACTCAGGACTCCTGAGTATAGAGAAACCCCTCTAATGAGAATATAGTGTAATTGGTGTCACTCTAAGGCAAGATTGAGATTGTTTCTTAGTGTTCCTCTATTTGTGTGCTGTCATTTCAGAAATACGCCCTGTGAACTTTACCAGTCATTTATTATTTCATTTTACTCTCTAAACAAAAGCTGTGCCCTCTTTCTGCTCATCACGCAGGCAATACCAAGAAACAGTGGCTTGTCACGCAATGTAACAAAACCATTAAACGTGCAGCTTTAAAGGGAGACGAGATGCAATTAGCCAAAAAATGACTCTGATCTTGGTGACATTTGGGAGAAATTGTAACACAATATATGCGGCGGCTCTCTGATTGACAGCCTAATCCACGTTTGATGGGCGCCACGTTCACCAAGCGGAGCGGGTCGCCGGCAGATAACGAGTACAGCTGCACAACCCTGATATATCCGCCATGACTCGTCACCGGACAAATTCCTCCGGTTTAAACGATGATGAAAGTATCGACCATTAATGACAGGATCATCTTCCTGCCTGAAATAAATGCTCTAATCCCTTTTGCCAGGTCCATGAATTCCTAATATGAGTTATATAAACTGGGAGTAATAAATCTGTGTTGGCTCAGTTGTGTTTGGAGAATTGTACCAGACCTCTTTGGCCCTGCTTGAAAGGCAAGACAAGACCAGGACATCTTCGTTTAAGCTGTAACATCAAGTGAGTTATTGCTTTGGATAGATTAACTTTTGCTGCAATAAGAATTGCAAATGGGCAAAGAATAGGGGATGGAATTTTCCTGGTATTGTGGACTAAGAGAAGTGTGTTTCAATACAGTCAGAGGCCAATGATTAATATCACATCACATAACCTTTCAGGGGATAGGCCCTGGATTGGTTTATGTGAGTGACGGGGGACATCATACTCATTGCATTATAATGACATTAATCTTGGTCATAGGGAGATGAAAGAGATAGAGAGATCATTTCAATTTTGGCCAGCAGAAATGTCTCGGATGAGCTGGTGTTAGTGAATCAGAAAGGAAATTGGAAATTACAGATTTAACTGTAGTCTCAGAACTTTGGCTGCATAGGATGGTAACATCGTAATATTGATTGTAGATTCATCATTGTGTTAAAACAGCTGTGTGTGGTAAAAGTCTGAATATGTGAGGCTTTTCATCATATTACATTAATATCCACATAATTATGTCACGCCCTGATCTGGTTCACCTGTCCTTGTGATTGTCTCCACCCCCTCCAGGTGTCGCTGATTTTCCCCAGTGTATTTATCCCTCTGTTTCCTGTCTCTCTGTGCCAGTTCGTCTTGTATGTTTTTCCAAGTCAACCAGCATTTTTCCCGTTCTCCTGCTTTTCCCTATTCTCCTTTTTCTAGTCCTCCCGGTTTTGACCCTTGCCTGTTTCTGGACTCTGTACCTGCCTGCCTGACCATTCTGCTTGCCATGACCTCGAGCCTGTCTGCCACTCTGTACCTCCTGGACTCTGATCTGGTTTTGACCTTTTTGCCTGTCCATGACCATTCTCTTGCCTACTCCTTTTGGATTAATAAACATTGTAAGACTCCAACCATCTGCCTGCTGTGTCTGCATCTGGGTCTCGCCTTGTGCCTGTATAGTACGAACTGGCCATGACAGACCCAGCAGACTTGGACCAGCTCTACCACGCTGTCTCCCTGCAGGGAGCGCTCTCCTGGGCGCTCTCCTGGGGTACGGCAGTTTGGGAGCAATAATCTGCCATTTGTGGTCATCTGGAGGAATTTATGGCAGAGGTGAGAAAGGTATTTGAGTCTCCGGTATCTGGGAGAAAGGCGGCCAGTAAACTGCTTGACTTACGTCAGAACTCCCGTAGTGTGGCTGACTACGTGGTTGATTTTCGCACGTTGGCCGCCGAGAGTGCCTGGAATCCGGAGTATCTTTTCGATACTTTTCTGCATGGATTATCTGAGGATGTGAAGGATGAACTAGCTGCTCGGGAATTGCCGGTGGACCTCGATTCCCTTATTGCCCTAACCATCAAAATCAATGGATGCCTAAGGGAACGTAGGAGTGAGAGGAGGTCTGGTCTCGGGCACCTTCGAGGGAATCCGGAAGTTTCCGAAGGCAGTTTTTCCGAGAGAATTCGAAGCCAGCCGAACCCTCTCGTGAATCTATGAGGGGTGAGTTGGATACTCCTGAGCCTATGCAGTTGGGAAGAGCTAGGTTATCAGTTGGGGAACGCTCACAGAGGATGAACAGTAACTGTTGTCTCTACTGTGGAGGGGTAGGACATTTTATAGCTACCTGCCCTATTAGGAAACCTTTGTCTCTAGTGGGTACCAGCACTATGGTGAGTCAGACTGGGAGTTCCTTAATTCCCATCACCCGCAACACCCTTTTTTGTTCTTGTGCTGTGGGGAGACCAATCTAAGTCTCTCCGAGTGCTCATTGACTCTGGGGCTGATGAAAATCTTATGGATGCCACGATAGCTTCGGAGCTTAGTATTCCCACTCAGCCTCTCTCTGTGCCCATGGATACTAGGGCACTGGACGTCCGCTCTATAGGGGAAGTCACACACGGTTAAGATGGTGTTGGAAGAATGGAGTAACTGAATGGAAGGAGCAGAACAGCCATTCTTGGTCTGCACCGACCATAAAAATGTGGAATTTCTCCTTACAGCCAAGCGCCCCAACTCCAGGCAGGCCCGGTGGGCCCTCCTGTTCACCAGATTTAACTCCAGACAGGCCCGGTGGGCCCTCCTGTTCACCAGATTTAACTCCAGGCAGGCCCGGTGGGCCGTCCTGTTCACCAGATTTAACTTCACCATCTCCTACCGCCCAGGGTCAAAGAATGTGAAGCCTGATGCTCTCTCCCGCCTATACAGTTCCTCTGCCACACCCTCGACCTCTGAAAACATTCTCGTTACCTCATGCCTTGCTGCCACTGTGGATTGGGGTACTGAGAACCTGGTTCACGAGGCGCAACGCTCCAGCCTGGACCTGAAGGGGGCCCGGCTAACCGGCTGTTTGTCCCTAACCCAGTCCAGTCCCGGGTCCTGGAATGGGCTCATTCCTCCAGGCTGACCTGCCATCCAGGGTCCCGTCGTACACTAGCCTTCCTCCGACAATGTTTCTGGTGGCCCACAATGGTTCCTGACGTCTCTGCCTTAGTCGCCACATGCACAGTGTGTTCTCCTTTATTTAACCAGGTAAGCTAGTTGAGAACAAGATCTCATTTACAACTGCGACCAGGCCAAGATAATGCAAAGCAGTGCGACACAAACAACAACACAGAGTTACACATGGAATAAACAAGCGTACAGTCAATAACACAATAGAAAAAAAAGTATGTCTCTATACAGTGTGTGCAAATGGAGTGAGGAGGTAAGGCAATAAATAGGCCATAGTAGCGGAGTATTTACAATTTAGCAAATTAACACTGGAGTGATAGATGAGCAGATGGTGATGTGCAAGTAGAAATGCTGGTGTGCAAAAGAGCAGAAAAGTAAATAAAAACAATGTGGAGATGAGGTAGGTAGATTGGGTGGGCTATTTACAAATGGGCTATGTACAGCTGCAGCGATCGGTTAGCTGCTCAGAAAGCTGATGTTTAAAGTTAGTGAGGGAAATATAAGTCTCCAGCTTCAGCGATTTTTACAATTCGTTCCAGTCATTGGCAGCAGAGAACTGGAAGGAAAGGCGGCCAAAGGAGGAATTGGCTTTGGGGATGACCAGTGAGAAATACCTGCTGGAGCGCGGGCTACGGGTGGGTGCTGCTGTGGTGACCAGTGAGCTGAGATAAGGCGGAGCTTTACCTAGCATAGACTTGTAGATGACCTGGAGCCAGTGGGTCTGGCGACAAATATATAGCGAGGGCCAGCCGACTAGAGCATACAGGTCGCAGTGGTGGGTGGTATAAGGGGCTTTGGTGACAAAACGGATGGCACTGTGATAGACTGCATCCAGTTTGCATCCAGTTTGCTGAGTAGAGTTTTGTAAGCTATTTTGTAAATGACATAGCCGAAGTCGAGGATCGGTAGGATAGCCAGTTTTACGAGGGTGTATGTTTGGCGGCGTGAGTGAAGGAGGCTTTGTTGCAAAATAGGAAGCCAATTCTAGATTTAATTTTGGATTGGAGATGTATTATATGAATCTGGAAGGTGAGTTTACAGTCTAGCCAGACACCTAGGTATTTGTAGTTGTCAAAACCGTCCAGAGTAGTGATGCTAGTCGAGGGGGGCGGGTGCGGGCAGCGAACGGTTGAAAAGCATGCATTTGGTTTTACTAGCGTCTAAGAGCAGTTGGAGGCCACAGAAGGAGTGTTGTATGGCATTGAAGCTCGTTTGGAGGTGAGTTAACTACTCCGGGGTAGGCGGCAGTATTCGGAAGTTTGGATGACTGAGGTGCCCAAAGTAAACTGCCTGTTACTCAGGCCCAGAAGCTAGGATATGCACGAGCCTGTCTGCCACTCTGATCTGGTTTTGACCTTTTGCCTGTCCATGACCATTCTCTTGCCTACTCTTTTTGGATTAATAAACATTGTAAGACTCCAACCATCTGCCTCCTGTGTCTGCATCTGGGTCTCGCCTGATAAATTAGAAAATATTGCCTACAGTCCACCTTGTCCAAGTGTCCATACCCCATGTGTAGCGCGGTTCGTTCTGCGTTGTGTAATTTAATGAGGACACTGCCACAACTGGAGGTCTGCTTGTTAGATTTATATTTGCCCTGCACACAAAGAGACAACGCACAATATGTTAGCCCTTGGCGCAGTCACAGCTCTCAGGCACCTGCGCGAGCACATGGAAACTCACTCAAACACTGTCCCAAGTACCCACAAGTTACATTAGGTACCCTAGCTTGTGAGCTCGGTAAAACTTGTTAACATAAATATTTATATTGTACATATTTTAACAAAACGTATGGTTGCATAACAGCACATTGTGTAACATTACCACGGTTTTATATTGAAAATAGCAGAGCCAAGGACAACATAGTGGGGCAAAAAAGTATTTAGTCAGCCACCAATTGTGCAAGTTCTCCCACTTAAAAAGATGAGAGAGGCCTGTAATTTTCATCATAGGTACACTTCAACTATGACAGACAAAATGAGAAAAAGAAATCCAGAAAATCACATTGTAGGATTTTTAATGAATTTATTTGCAAATTATGGTGGAAAATAAGTATTTGGTCACCTACAAACAAGCAAGATTTCTGGCTCTCACAGACCTGTAACTTCTTCTTTAAGAGGCTCCTCTGTCCTCCACTCATTACCTGTATTAATGGCACCTGTTTGAACTTGTTATCAGTATAAAAGACACCTGTCCACAACCTCAAACAGTCACACTCCAAACTCCACTATGGCCAAGACCAAAGAGCTGTCAAAGGACACCAGAAACAAAATTGTAGACCTGCACCAGGCTGGGAAGACTGAATCTGCAATAGGTAAGCAGCTTGGTTTGAAGAAATCAACTGTGGGAGCAATTATTAGGAAATGGAAGACATACAAGACCACTGATAATCTCCCTCGATCTGGGGCTCCACGCAAGATCTCACCCCGTGGGGTCAAAATGATCACAAGAACGGTGAGCAAAAATCCCAGAACCACACGGGGGGACCTAGTGAATGACCTGCAGAGAGCTGGGACCAAAGTAACAAAGCCTACCATCAGTAACACACTACGCCGCCAGGGACTCAAATCCTGCAGTGCCAGACGTGTCCCCCTGCTTAAGCCAGTACATGTTCAGGCCGGTCTGAAGTTTGCTAGAGAGCATTTGGATGATCCAGAAGAAGATTGGGAGAATGTCATATGGTCAGATGAAACCAAAATAGAACTTTTTGGTAAAAACTCAACTCGTCGTGTTTGGAGGACAAAGAATGCTGAGTTGCATCCAAAGAACACCATACCTACTGTGAAGCATGGGGTTGGAAACATCATGCTTTGGGGCTGTTTTTCTGCAAAGGGACCAGGACGACTGATCCGTGTAAAGGAAAGAATGAATGGGGCCATGTATCGTGAGATTTTGAGTGAAAACCTCCTTCCATCAGCAAGGGCATTGAAGATGAAACGTGGCTGGGTCTTTCAGCATGACAATGATCCCAAACACACAGCCCGGGCAACGAAGGAGTGGCTTCGTAAGAAGCATTTCAAGGTCCTGGAGTGGCCTAGCCAGTCTCCAGATCTCAACCCCATAGAAAATCTTTGGAGGGAGTTGAAAGTCCGTGTTGCCCAGCAACAGCCCCAAAACATCACTGCTCTAGAGGATATCTGCATGGAGGAATGGGCCAAAATACCAGCAACAGTGTTTGCAAATAAATTCATTAAAAATCCTACAATGTGATTTTCTGGATTTTTTTTCTCATTTTGTCTGTCATAGTTGAAGTGTACCTATGATGAAAATTACAGGCCTCTCTCATCTTTTTAAGTGGGAGAACTTGCACAATTGGTGGCTGACTAAATACTTTTTTGCCCCACTGTACCTCGCTAGCTGAAGGTCAGGCAAGAGAGACCAATAGGAGGGTTCGGTAACACAGATACCCGACGATGGATCAAACCAAAATATACAAAACTTTTACAATCAAGTGCATTTACTATATAGATATGAAAAAGTGTTTGCACACAAAAAATAACATTAGCTATGCAGCTGTAATTAAATTAAAAACACACTGAATTATTATTATTATCAAATGATTAACATCCCCTCTTGACCTGGCCTATTTGAGCTGGTCCTTGTGTGCAACTTGGTGCATAATCCAGGGGAACAACATCACACTGCTACATTCACCCCCATTGTTTTACACTAGATTATAGGCACAAAACAAAACACATTACCTCGAAGGTAACATAGCAAAGAAAGAAAAAAAAATATCACAACCACAGGGCGACAAAGTAACCCAGTGTAGTCCCTTAATTCTAGACCCACAAATGGTCGACCAGTTGAAAAGCTATCCCTTATTCAATCGTATACGAAAAATGCCATGTACATTTAATGCTGATGGACTACACACAAAGTTACATGAACTGTCCAATATTATAGACAAACCCACATTATTATAGACAAACCCACATTACTACATATATATATATAAAAAAGAAAAGGTAGTCAATATCCTTCCGTCATACAGCTCCTTGTGTGTAAGGACATGTAATGGGCTCTGTCTCATGGACATCAATTTCTCAAGGTGCTGCACATGTGAAACGGCCCTCACTGTGAAACCGTCATCCCATCGGCGGTGGGCATGGAGGACAGCAGACACATCTTCACAGGAAACCTTCCCACTGACATCATTTTCAGCTCTACTCAACTCACTCTCAGGAGCCATAGACGTTCCACAGCCGGCCTCGGGCTGCTCACAGGAGAGGCGGAACATGTCTTGATCATCATCCACTTGAAGACCCCTGGCTTCCTCCAGCAGGACATCATATGGCATTTGTGTCAGTCGGTGAAAAACTTTGGAGCGGACAAATAGCTCTCTGCTCAAGCATCAGCAACAACATTCTTGGGCCCTGGTATGTACTAGATATCAAAATCAAAGGGTGCCAGTTTCGCAACCCATCTCTGCTCACATGCATCAAGTCTCGGCTTTGTAAGAATATACTTGAGTGGATTGTTGTCGGTCCACACTTATGCCCTCGCAGCCAATGGCTGAATTTATCATGAATGGCCTATTTCATGGCTAGAAATTCCAGTCGGTGAGCAGGATACTTGGATTGTGCATGATTAAGAGATTTACTAGCAAAGCTATAGACATGGCTATGGCCTTCCCATCTTGCACTTGGGATAGTACAGCTCCCAAACCACTAGTAGACGCATAAGCAGAAATTAAAATTGGATGAGAAAAATCTGGATGAGCCAGCAGTGCCTGGTCAACTAGTGCTGCTTTCAAAGCTTCAAAAGCTAGTTGACATTCGGCAGTCCAGTCTGCAGCAGTGAGCTTGTGAGAGGGACCAGGCCTCTTTCTACCCTTGCCTCTCCGAGGCTTCTTCTGACCTGTAGTTAGCTGAAACAATGGCCAAACAATTCTCAATGTAGTGTTGATAGTATACTACCATACCAAGGAAAGAACGGATTTTGCTAGGAGACGGAGTGACACCATCAGCTTCCATCATCTCACTCTCAGTCACATTAAAAATGGTTTGAACCTTAGCAGGGTCAGTGGCTACACCCTCCTGAGAAATGATGTGGCCCAAAAACTTAACAGACCTCCCCAAAAATGTGCACTTAGACGGAGACAGTTTAAGATAGTTTTTCAGCGGTTGCAGGAGCACAATCTCAAGTCTCTGCAGACTCTCTTCCTCTGTCTTAGCAAAAACCATCAGATCTTCCAAATAGCGAAGGAGACCTAGAATGTTTTGGTCACCAAAGATGGTGAGTATCATTCTCATAAAAGTAGCTTGGCTGTTGCAAAGGCCCTGAGGTGAACAATTGTACTCGTGCAGACCTAAAGGAGAGGAAAAGGCAGTGTATTTCTTATCCTCTTCATGCAGTGGCACGTTGTAGTACCCAGACATCAAATCCATTGTGCTGAAGAAGGCATTACCTCCCAGCGCAGCCAGTACATCAGCCTGATGAGGCAGGGGATGAGCATCCTTTACTGTGCGGTCATTTAACCACCTAAAGTCAGTACATAGGCGCAAGTCCCCATTCTTTTTCCATACCAGCACCAATGGTGAGGCATACTCGCTGCTGGATTTTATGACGATTTCCTTTTCCTCCAGATCATCCAGTGTTTACCTGAGTTTTTGGTAATGAGCTGGAGAAAGCCATGATAAGGTCATCGGAATGGGCGGTCATCAGTCAGCCGTATGCGATGGCAGAACTTTTTTGCCTCGCCACAATCTAGACTATGTCTAGAGAACACTGTGTCATACCTCTCAATTAAACTGACAAGTTTATCTTTGCAGAACTGTGAAACTGGACACTCCTCAACAGACAGGCCTTGAAGTCCAACATTGCTCAGTGTACTGTTGCCATTAACTACACTGCCACCAACTGAACTCTTAGCTGTCAGACTGCCATGTGAGCTGTCACATTGTACTTTTTCCACATTCTGGTAAGCTGCTTGCTGTTTGACATCATCAAAATCCTCCAATGCAATGCAAGGGTACACATCCGCCACTTTAGCATATCGTCTCAGGGTAACTGGTGAAGTTGTTGGATTCACAATCTTCACATTTACATTTACATTTACATTTAAGTCATTTAGCAGACGCTCTTATCCAGAGCGACTTACAAATTGGTGCATTCACCTTATGATATCCAGTGGAACAGCCACTTTACAATAGTGCATCTAAATCTTTTAAGGGGGGGGGGGGGGGTAGAAGGATTACTTTATCCTATCCTAGGTATTCCTTAAAGAGGTGGGGTTTCAGGTGTCTCCGGAAGGTGGTGATTGACTCCACTGTCCTGGCGTCGTGAGGGAGTTTGTTCCACCATTGGGGTGCCAGAGCAGCGAACAGTTTTGACTGGGCTGAGCAGGAACTGTACTTCCTCAGAGGTAGGGAGGCGAGCAGGCCAGAGGTGGATGAACGCAGTGCCCTTGTTTGGGTGTAGGGCCTGATCAGAGCCTGAAGGTACGGAGGTGCCGTTCCCCTCACAGCTCCGTAGGCAAGCACCATGGTCTTGTAGCGGATGCGAGCTTCAACTGGAAGCCAGTGGAGAGAGCGGAGGAGCGGGGTGACGTGAGAGAACTTGGGAAGGTTGAACACCAGACGGGCTGCGGCGTTCTGGATGAGTTGTAGGGGTTTAATGGCACAGGCAGGGAGCCCAGCCAACAGCGAGTTGCAGTAATCCAGACGGGAGATGACAAGTGCCTGGATTAGGACCTGCACCGCTTCCTGTGTGAGGCAGGGTCGTACTCTGCGGATGTTGTAGAGCATGAACCTACAGGAACGGGCCACCGCCTTGATGTTAGTTGAGAACGACAGGGTGTTGTCCAGGATCACGCCAAGGTTCTTAGCGCTCTGGGAGGAGGACACAATGGAGTTGTCAACCGTGATGGCGAGATCATGGAACGGGCAGTCCTTCCATGTCCTCCTTCACAGGGAGCCATCCATCCCCCCACAGAGGCATAACTACTCTCCCTACTAATATGTGTCGATTCACACAACGAGACATCCTGTCTCGACAACAATGGAACTGCCCACAGAGAGTTTTGTCTTTGGGGGTAGGCGGCCCCACACCAGATGCTCACTCATGGGTTGGAGCATTACTGCTCTCTTCAACTTAGCTGTGCCCACTTGATCTGGGATGGAGTCTCCTCTCCATCTTTCCAGATTTGATAGGAGACGCAGGAAGTGGCTGTCATCACACTGGCTAGAAGAACCTGGTGTACCCACCACCCGCCAGTAGCTGTCATTTGATTTGAACTGTCTGTTCAGAGACTTCAACACGTTAGTGCCCACAATGAGTTCATCAACCTGCCCATCTAGAATAAGCACTGGGACTAAATAAAGCTGAATTTTTAAGTCACACATGCCCACTGGGCTAGTTTGCGTCCCACCACAACAAACCAGGATGATGTCTAAAGGAGCTAGAAAGTTCCCCTTTACCACTACTGCCTCCCTCAACCAAGGTACAATATCTGTGTGTTGTAGCCATGGACCCACTATCTAACATCACCTTCAGCTCAAATTTATCCTGTACTAGGACGGTGGTGTAAAACAAACTCTCATTCTGAGTAATTCTCATTGTGTTCTGAAAAATTACTGTGTTGTTCTTGGGTACTGACTCACAAAAATAAGAATAAACAGATTGGATATCATCGTAAGTGGAGGAAAAATTAGACTGCCTCACATTGCCCTCCTCAGAATGGAGGCTTTCTAGTTTTCCTGAGACCTGCCGGTCTGTCCACATCCAGGGCTCTGTCGCTGCCCAGTCTCACTACAGTCAAAGCTCATGTGACCAGGAGAGAAGCACTTAAAACACAGCTGGTGCATCTGACAGTGAGCTTTGGTCCAGTGATTAGTGCTTCCACAGACAGCACACTCAAGCTGACGTTTGGGGAACTGTTTATGGGGCCCCCTGTTCACAGATGGAGTATTGCTGACAAGTGCCTTCTCTAACATACACAAAACATTCTCTAATGTCCCACCCTCAGATACAGATGGGGCCTGTTCTGGTTCACGGCCACATCGAGAAAAAGATGACACATTAGGTCTGCTCACAGGATCCACTTCCTCCTGGGGGAGTCAAAGACGGCAGCCACCTGCTGTGAAAGTTGTGTTCTACATGCTTCACACTCTCTTAAAAGTTCGTCCAAACAATCCTGTACCTCACTGGCTGTCCAGTCACGTAGGGGTTTGCTTTTGAATACTTGGGCCAACTCTTTATCAGGACAGCTGCGGCACTGATTGGGCAAGGTCCTACCCTCGCTTACAAGGTACTGCTCAGCTGCCTATGCAGCTTTGTTAAGCCTAATCCAGAAATCTAGTGGACCCTCATTAGCATATGGTTTGATTGAATAGAAATCATCTAATGGCATACCTGAGCAGACAGTATCCCCAAAGTGTTGCTTGAGAACACTGAACACTGCCTCAACATCTGTGACTTTGGTCACATCCCGTGCCCTCCCCATGAGCCTCGGAAACTAAAACAGGAAGCTCCCACGCTCAGGTCTGTCCAACGCTGGTCCGACCTATCGGATTCCACGCTTCAAGATTGCTTCGATCACGTGGACTGGGATATGTTCCGCATTGCGGCAAACAACAACATTGACGAATACGCTGATTCGGTGTGCGAGTTTATTAACAAGTGCATCAGTGATGTTGTACCCACAGCGTCTATTAAAACATTCCCCAACCAGAAACCGTGGATTGATGGCAGCATTCGCGCAAAACTGAACGCGCGAACCACTGCTCTTAATCAGGGCAAGGTGACCGGAAACATGACCGAATATAAACAGTGTAGCTATTCCCTCCGCAAGGCAATCAAACAAGCTAAGCGTCAGTACAGAGACAAAGTGGATTCGCAATTCAACGGCTCAGACACGAGAGGTATGTGGCAGGTTCTACAGTCAATCATGGACTACAAAAGAAAAACCAACCCCGTCGCGGATCATGATGCCTTGCTCCTAGACAGACTAAACAACTTTTTTGCTCACTTTGAGGACAATACAGTTCCACTGACACGGCCCGCTACCAAAACCTGCGGGCTCTCCTTCACTGTAGCCAACGTGAGTAAAACATTTAAATGTGTTAACCCTCGCAAGGCTGCAGGCCCAGACGGCATGCCCAGACGGCATCCCCAGCCTCGTCCTCAGAGCATGCGCAGACCAGCTGGCTGGTGTGTTTACAGACATATTCAATCAATCCTTATCCCTGTCTGCTGTCCCCACATGCTTCAAGAGGGCCACCATTGTTCCTGTTCCCAAGAAAGCTAAGGTAACTGAGCTAAATGACTACCGCCCTGTAGCACTCACTTCCGTCATCATGAAGTGCTTTGAGAGACTAGTCAAGGACCATATCACCTCCACCCTATCTGACACGCTAGACCCACTCCAATTTGCTTACCACCCCAATAGGTCCACAGACGACGCAACCGCCATCACACTGCACCCTGCCCTAACCCATCTGGACAAGAGGAATACCTATGTAAGAAAGCTGTTCATCGACTACAGCTCAGCATTTAACACCATAGTACCCTCCAAACTCGTCCTTAAGCTCGAGACCCTGGGTCTCGACCCCGCCCTGTGCAACTTGGTCCTGGATTTCCTGACGGGCCGCCCCCAGGTGGTGAGGGTAGGTAACAACATCTCCACCCCGCTGATCCTCAACACTGGGTCCCCACAAGGGTGCGTTCTCAGCCCTCTCCTGTACTCCCTGTTCACCCACGACTGCGTGGCCATGCACGCCTCCAACTCAATCATCAAGTTTGCAGACGACACTACAGTGGTAGGCTTGATTACCAACAACGACGAGACGGCCTACAGGGAGGAGGTGAGGGCCCTCGGAGTGTGGTGTCAGGAAAATAACCTCACACTCAACGTCAACAAAACAAGGAGATGATGGTGGACTTCAGGAAACAGCAGAGGGAGCAGCCCCCTATCTACATTGACGGGACAGTAGTGGAGAGGGTGGAGAGTTTTAAGTTCCTCGGCGTACACATCACGGACAAACTGAAATGGTCCACCCACACAGACAGCGTTGTGAAGAAGGCGCAGCAGCGCCTCTTCAACCTCAGGAGGCTGAAGAAATTCGGCTTGTCACCAAAAACACTCACAAACTTTTACAGATGCACAATCGAGAGCATCCTGTCGGGCTGTATCACTGCCTGGTACGGCAGCTGCTCCGCCCATAACCGGAAGGCTCTCCAGAGGGTAGTGAGGTCTGCACAACGCATCACCGGGTGCAAACTACCTGCCCTCCAGGACACCTACACCACCCGATGTCACAGGAAGGCCAAAAAGATCATCAAGGACAACAACCACACGTGCCACTACCTGTTCACCCCGTTATCATCCAGAAGGTGAGGTCTGTACAGGTGCATCAAAGCGGGGACCGAGAGACTGAAAAACAGCTTCTATCTCAAGGTCATCAGACTGTTAAACAGCCATCACTAACATTGAGTGTCTGCTGCCAACATACTGACTCAACTCCAGCCACTTTAATAATGGAAAAATGTATGTAATCAATTTATCACTAGCCACTTTATATTATATAGTGTTTACTTACCCTACATTACTCATCTCATATGTATATACTGTACGCTATACCATCTACTGCATCTTGCCATCTTGATGTAATTAAATGTATCACTAGCCACATTAAACAATGCCACGTTATGTAATGTTCTCATACCCTACATTACTCATCTCATATGTATATACTGTACGCTATACCATCTACTGCATCTTGATGTAATGTATCACTAGCCACTTTAAACAATGCCACTTCATATAATGTTTTCATACCCTACATTACTCATCTCATATGTATACACTGTACTCTATACCATCTACTGCATCTTGCCTATGCCGTTCGGCCATCACTCATTTATATATTTTTATCTACAAATTCGTATTCATTCCTTTACACTTGTGTGTATAAGGTAGTTGTTGTGAAATTGTTAGGTTATATTACTTGTTATATATTACTGCATGGTCGGAACTAGAAGCACAAGCATTTCGCTACACTTGCATTAACACCTGCTAACCATGTGTATGTGACAAATACATTTGATTTGACATCACCTCCCCAACATTCTCAGACCCAGTGTAACCCCTCTTCTCTAGGTAGACTCCCATTAGCTCCTCCCACTCCAGGACAGAGTAGTTATCTGAGCCATCAACCCTACAGAAAGGTGGAACACTAACATCTGACTTCACAAACAGATTCAGCTTGGTTGCATCAATAAAAGTTAACCCACATTGATCAGACAGGGGAAACTGCTGGGGTTAGTGAGGGGGATGGGCAGGAGAAAGACTTGGAAGCCCCAGGCTGCAGTGAACTTGCTCTGATAGATTCTCCTATCTCTGACCCAATCTGCTTAATAAGGTCACTGAGCTGACTCGGAGGTGTCCCATTATTACTGAGGACTGGGCATGATGGTACATCAAAAGACAGAGGTGGGATTCCCTGGTCAGGTGGAATAAACAGCCTACCCCTCCCAGTGCTTGTAAACTCAGGACTAGCAAACACTCTACTCCCAGGAGCAAACTGTACAATTGGTGTAAATGCAAGGACACCCCTCCCTCTACCCACAATCCCCAGCATAACTCATTTTATGGACTTGAGAGTCTTCCATGGCTCAATAGAGCACTAAAATACAATGTCATTCACTGCATTTAAATACAAAAAATTGTAGTTAACAAATTCCTCCAAAACACAAATAAACACAAATACCCTTATCTAGTGAATATGCTACATTCACCTTCACTATTTACAGTATTTACACGATTTACACTTAAACAATCAACAAGTGCACATGCGCAGATCGCGCATCTCATCCACATGCACAGCTCCGGTGGTCGGCTTGAGTTGACCAGTCGGCAGGTCGTGGCACCAGTTTGTAGCGTGGTTCGTTCTGCGTTGTGTAATTTAACGAGGACACTGCCACAATTGGAGGTCTGCTTGTTGGCTTTTTATTTGCCCTGCACACGAAGAGACAACGCACAATATGTTAGCCCTTTGGTGCAGTCACAGCTCTCAGGCACCTCGCTAGCTGAAGGTCAGGCAAGAGAGAACCCCAAAATAAATAACAGGTGCTGCGTGCACACAATACAATACAAGTAAAATGATATACAACATAATTCGGACAAAATAAAAGACACACCTGCACACGAAGAGACAACACACAATATGTTAACCCTTGGCGCAGTCACAGCTCTCAGGCACCTGCGTGAGCACATGGAAACTCACTCAAACACTGGCCCAAGTACCCACAAGCTACAATAGGTACCCTAGCTAGCTAGCGAGCTCGGTAAAACTTGGTAACATAAATATTTATATTGTACATATTGTAACAAAACAGATTGTTGCATAACAGCACATTGTGTAACATTACCACGGTTTTATATTGATAAATAGCAGAGCCAAGGACAACATACCTCGCTAGCTGAAGGTCAGGCAAGAGAGAACAATGGGAGGGTTCGGTAACACAGATACCCCACGATGGATCAAACCAAAATATACTAAACTTTTACAATCAAGTGCATTTACAATATAGATATGAAAAAGTGTTTGCACACAAAAAATAGCATTAGCTATTCAGCTGTAATTAAATTAAAAACACACTGAATTATTATTATTATCAAATGATTAACATCCCCTCTTGACCTGGCCTATTTGAGCTGGTCCTTGTGTGCAACTTGGTGCATAATCCAGGGGAACAACATCACACTGGTACACATGAATCTCTCCCTAAACGTAATACTGTGCAATGCTTTCCCAGGAAAAATTGCATACAGTCAGTTTCACGTGGCTAATCTCCTCAGGCCTTCAACTTCTCCTTATATATAATCCACATACTCTTCTTCGCATGTCAATTTACATGGCTGTAATAATTTGCATTGAGGTATTGAGTTCCTGAGGTTTTGTTTCAGTTAAATATAGAGAGGTGCACACATGATAATAGTAAACTCTCCAATGCCACTAGAGGTAGTGGAACACCAGCAATCGGCCTGTTGTTGGCTCATTATTATGTCACCATTCAGTCTTTTTACAGTCCCTCCCATTTGGTATGCATCGAAATGCATTAATTTAGCCATGGATTCAGCTTGAAAAGGACACAGCGTTATTTCAATAATTACTTTTCTCATACAAGGTTCACCGCAACATGCTGTATGCAACATCCACATATGTACACACAGAGGAAGTCTAAAGAAAAAAGACTATAGTCTGGTCATGAGAAATGTATGGAAACATCACAGGGAGAGGGAAGACTTTTGACGGTCCCTGGCTCTTTTTGTATTAGAATAAAAATGTCTACCTACAGGAAGCCCGCCACACAAAGGGAGGGATGCATCTCGTAATTCACCTCCCCACACGAGATGATTGTAGCTCTTTTTGAGGGAGGAGGGGGCTGCTGGAAAGTGATGATTTAGGGTGGTGGAAAGCAGAAAGTCATGATTAGGATAGTGGAAAGCAGAAAGTCATGATTTAGGGTGGTGGAAAGCAGAAAGTGATGATTTAGGGTGGTGGAAAGCAGAAAGTCATGACTTAGGGTGGTGGAAAGCAGAAAGTGATGATTTAGGGTGGTGGAAAGCAGAAAGTCATGATTTAGGGTGGTGGAAAGCAGAAAGTCATGATTAGGATAGTGGAAAGCAGAAAGTCATGATTTAGGGTGGTGGAAAGCAGAAAGTGATGATTAGGATAGTGGAAAGCAGAAAGTGATGATTTAGGGTGGTGGAAAGCAGAAAGTCATGATTTAGGGTGGAGGAAAGCAGAAAGTGATGATTTAGGGTGGTGGAAAGCAGAAAGTCATGATTAGGATAGTGGAAAGCAGAAAGTCATGATTTAGGGTGGTGGAAAGCAGAAAGTGATGATTTAGGGTGGTGGAAAGCAGAAAGTCATGATTTAGGGTGGTGGAAAGCAGAAAGTCATGATTAGGATAGTGGAAAGCAGAAAGTGATGATTAGGATAGTGGAAAGCAGAAAGTGATGATTAGGATAGTGAAAAGCAGAAAGTCATGATTAGGATAGTGGAAAGCAGAAAGTGATGATTAGGATAGTGGAAAGCAGAAAGTCATGATTAGGATAGTGGAAAGCAGAAAGTGATGATTAGGATAGTGGAAAGCAGAAAGTGATGATTAGGGTGGTGGAAAGCAGAAAGTGATGATTTAGGGTGGTGGAAAGCAGAAAGTGATGATTTAGGGTGGTGGAAAGCAGAAAGTCATGATTTAGGGTGGTGGAAAGCAGAAAGTCATGATTTAGGGTGGTGGAAAGCAGAAAGTCATGATTAGGATAGTGGAAAGCAGAAAGTGATGATTAGGATAGTGGAAAGCAGAAAGTGATGATTAGGATAGTGGAAAGCAGAAAGTCATGATTAGGATAGTGGAAAGCAGAAAGTGATGATTAGGATAGTGGAAAGCAGAAAGTCATTATTAGGATAGTGGAAAGCAGAAAGTGATGATTAGGATAGTGGAAAGCAGAAAGTGATGATTAGGGTGGTGGAAAGCAGAAAGTGATGATTTAGGGTGGTGGAAAGCAGAAAGTGATGATTTAGGGTGGTGGAAAGCAGAAAGTGATGATTTAGGGTGGTGAAAAGCAGAAAGTCATGATTAGGATAGTGGAAAGCAGAAAGTCATGATTTAGGGTGGTGGAAAGCAGAAAGTGATTATTTAGGGTGGTGGAAAGCAGAAAGTCATGATTTAGGGTGGTGGAAAGCAGAAAGTCATGATTAGGACAGTGGAAAGCAGAAAGTCATGATTAGGATAGTGGAAAGCAGAAAGTGATGATTAGGATAGTGGAAAGCAGAAAGTGATGATTAGGATAGTGGAAAGCAGAAAGTGATGATTAGGATAGTGGAAAGCAGAAAGTCATGATTAGGGTGGTGGAAAGCAGAAAGTGATGATTTAGGGTGGTGGAAAGCAGAAAGTCATGATTAGGATAGTGGAAAGCAGAAAGTCATGATTAGGATAGTGGAAAGCAGAAAGTGATGATTAGGATAGTGGAAAGCAGAAAGTGATGATTAGGATAGTGGAAAGCAGAAAGTGATGATTAGGATAGTGGAAAGCAGAAAGTGATGATTAGGATAGTGGAAAGCAGAAAGTCATGATTTAGGGTGGTGGAAAGCAGAAAGTGATGATTTAGGGTGGTGGAAAGCAGAAAGTCATGATTAGGATAGTGGAAAGCAGAAAGTGATTATTAGGATAGTGGAAAGCAGAAAGTGATGATTAGGATAGTGGAAAGCAGAAAGTCATGATTTAGGGTGGTGGAAAGCAGAAAGTCATGATTAGGATAGTGGAAAGCAGAAAGTGATGATTAGGATAGTGGAAAGCAGAAAGTCATGATTTAGGGTGGTGGAAAGCAGAAAGTGATGATTTAGGGTGGTGGAAAGCAGAAAGTGATGATTAGGATAGTGGAAAGCAGAAGTGATGATTTAGGGTAGTGGAAAGCAGAAAGTCATGATTTAGGGTGGTGGAAAGCAGAAAGTCATGATTAGGATAGTGGAAAGCAGAAAGTGATGATTAGGATAGTGGAAAGCAGAAAGTGATGATTTAGGGTGGTGGAAAGCAGAAAGTCATGATTAGGATAGTGGAAAGCAGAAAGTGGTGATTTAGGGTGGTGGAAAGCAGAAAGTGATGATTTAGGGTGGTGGAAAGCAGAAAGTCATGATTTAGGGTGGTGGAAAGCAGAAAGTCATGATTAGGATAGTGGAAAGCAGAAAGTGATGATTAGGATAGTGGAAAGCAGAAAGTCATGATTTAGGGTGGTGGAAAGCAGAAAGTGATGATTTAGGGTGGTGGAAAGCAGAAAGTGATGATTAGGATAGTGGAAAGCAGAAAGTGATGATTAGGATAGTGGAAAGCAGAAAGTCATGATTTAGGGTGGTGGAAAGCAGAAAGTCATGATTAGGATAGTGGAAAGCAGAAAGTGATGATTAGGATAGTGGAAAGCAGAAAGTGATGATTTAGGGTGGTGGAAAGCAGAAAGTCATGATTAGGATAGTGGAAAGCAGAAAGTGGTGATTTAGGGTGGTGGAAAGCAGAAAGTGATGATTTAGGCTCGCGCGTCGCGCTTGATCCTTACTCTCTCTTTGTCTAGACGGTCCGCTCGATTCCTCGCTTTCTTCATCTCTCTCTCCTCTCTGTTAGCTTCTTCTCTCGCTTCTCTTCTCTCTCTTGTAGCTCGCTCGCTCTCGCTCTCTTCTCTGTAGCTCGCCTCTCCTCTCTCTCGTTTAGCTCGCTCGCTCTCTCTGGTAGCTCGCTCGCTCTCTCTCTCTGTAGCTCGCTCGTCTCTTCTCTCTGTAGCTCGCTCGCTCTTCTCTCTCTCTGTAGCTCGCTCGCTCTCTCTCTCTTGTAGCTCGCTCGCGTCTCTCTCTCTGTAGCCGCTCGCTCTCTCTCTCTCTGTAGCTCGCTCGCTCTCTCTCTCTCTGTAGCTCGCTCGCTCTCTCTCTCTCGTAGCTCGCTCGGCTCTCTCTCTCTCTGTAGCTCGCTCCGCTCTCTCTCTCTCTCTTTCTCTGTAGCTCGCTCGCTCTCTCTCTCTGTAGCTCGCTCGCTCTCTCTCTCTGTAGCTCGCTCGCTCTCTCTCTCTGTAGCTCGCTCGCTTCTCTCTCTGTAGCTCGCTCGCTCTCTTCTCTGTAGCTCGCTCGCTCTCTCTTCTGTAGCTCGCTCGCTCTCTCTCTCTGTAGCTCGCTCGCTCTCTCTCTCGTAGCTCGCTCGCTCTCTTCTCTGTAGCTCGCTCGC
Organism: Salvelinus namaycush; assembly: GCF_016432855.1. Taxonomy (NCBI): domain Eukaryota; kingdom Metazoa; phylum Chordata; class Actinopteri; order Salmoniformes; family Salmonidae; genus Salvelinus; species Salvelinus namaycush. The sequence goes on from NC_052334.1 coordinate 18,882,282, forward strand.
TCTCTCTCTCTGTAGCTCGCTCGCTCTCTCTCTCTGTAGCTCGTCGCTCTCTCTCTTGTAGCTCGCTCGCTCTCTCTCTCTGTAGCTCGCTCGCTCTCTCTCTCTGTAGCTCGCTCGCTCTCTCTCTCTGTAGCTCGCTCGCTCTCTCTCTCTGTAGCTCGCTCGCTCTCTCTCTTAGCTCGCTCGCTCTCTCTCCACCTCTGTAGCTCGCTCTCGCTCTCTCTCTCCACCTCTGTAGCTCGCTCTCGCTCTCTCTTCCACCTCTGTAGCTCGCTCTCCTCTCTCTCTCCACCTCTGTAGCTCGCTCTCGCTCTCTCTCTCCACCTCTGTAGCTCGCTCTCGCTCTCACTCTCGTAGCTCGCTTCGCTCTCACTCTCTGTAGCTCGCTCTCGGCTTTCTCTCTCTGTAGCTCGCTCTCTCTCGTAGCTCGCTCGCTCGCTCTGGCTTCTCTCTCTGTAGCTCGCTCTCTCTCTGTAGCTCGCTCTCTCTCTGTAGCTCGCTCTCTCTCTGTAGCTCGCTCTCTCTCTGTAGCTCGCTCGCTCTCTGTAGCTCGCTCGCTTCTGTCGCTCGCTCGCTCTCTGTAGCTCGCTCGCTCTCTCTCTCTGTAGCTCGCTCTCGCTCTCTCTCTCTCTCGTAGCTCGCTCTCGCTCTCGCTCTCTCTCTGTAGCTCGCTCTCGTGCTCTCTCTCTCTCTCTGTAGCTCGCTCTCTCTCTCTCTCTTCTCTCTGTAGCTCTCTCTCCTCTCTTCTGTAGCTCGCTCTCTCTCTCTCTCTCTTAGCTCGCTCGCTCTCTCTCTCTTAGCTCGCTCGCTCTCTCTCTCTTAGCTCGCTCGCTCTCTCTCTCTTCTTTCTCTGTAGCTCGCTCGTTCTCTCTCTCTGTAGCTCGCTCTCTCTCCACCTCTGTAGCTCGCTCTCGTCTCTCTCTCTCCACCTCTGTAGCTCGCGCTCTCTCTCTCCACCTCTGTAGCTCCCTCGCTCTCTCTCTCTGTAGCTCGCTCTCGCTCTCTCTGTAGCTGCTCTCGCTCTCTCTGTAGCTCGCTCTCGCTCTCTCTCTCTCTCTCCACCTCTGTAGCTCGCTCTCGCTCTCTCTCTCCACCTCTGTAGCTCGCTCTCGCCTCGTCGCTCTCTCGTAGCTCGCTCTCGCTCTCGTAGCTCGCGCTCGTCTGTAGCTCGCTCTCGCTCTCTGTAGACTCG